>NW_017725588.1:0-14993 GCF_001865875.1 Lupinus angustifolius
TAATCGATTAACCTAACTGCTTTTCTGTTGAATATGTGTTTTCTGTTTTAACTGATTTCGGTGTCATTCTGTTGTCCCATTAATCGATTAAATGGAAGTCTTAATCGATTAACTAGTCTTTTATGTGTTGTAACTGAAATCTGTTTTTGCTGTTTTAACTGCTTAACTGTTTAACTGTTTTTGCAACGGATGAAACCACTTATTCTTCATGCTATAAATACAAGGCATCACTCAGAAACCCATAGCATTGCATTCTATTGTATAGGGTTGTTTAGAGAGCATTTTGCATACGTATTTTACTGTGTTTTTCGCAAGAGAGTTGCATGTGTGAGAAGAGGGAATATGCTATTTTTTTACTATAGTGTGCTTTCTGTATTTTCATAATTTCATATCCATTCTTATATTGCTCACATGATCATGCATTAGATTTTGATAGAAAGAAATCATTTGTATACTTATATTGATTAATTCATTCTTATTTGATGGCTTAAGTGATTAGAAAAAGGGTTAATCTTTGAGTCTTTATCTTGTAATATTTTAAGCATTATTGTGCTTAGTATATTGTTTAACGTGTTTTTGTGTAGTATGGATTTGTCTATTGGTGTGAGATCACCACAGAGATTGAAGTTCTTCACCAAGGCTGGGAGGTCTTGATTTTAGGATAAGATTCTTGGCTGGGGCTTGTTCGCGAGAAAGGTTTTCTCAAAAGGCGAAAGGGTAGAAGTCAAACTAGGTTTTAGAGATCCTAGATTTAAAGAAGGGAGCATCCCTTGTGCTTGTAAATTGAATTGGTATCCTTAATTCAATATTGTGAAGAAAGAAAATCTCCTTGATCCAGAAGGGGAGGCCTGGATGTAGTTTGCAGTGGACCGCAAACGAACTAGGATAAAAATCCTTTTTGCAATGTGCTTTATGTCTATATCTTCTTTATGTTTCTTGCCTTGATAAATTGAATCTATAATTGAAAAGTTGGATATTTGTTTACTACCACAAAATTAATATTTGTGCATAAAAATATTTGAAGTATATATGTTCAATTGTGTTTTAATCACTGTGCAAATTGCCTGTTTAGTCATTCTGTTCTGTACAATAGTTAATCGATTAAACCCTGCTGATAATCGATTAATTGGACTGTTTTTCCAACAGTTGGGTTTTGGTTCAAGAAGCGGTAATTGTTAACCGCTACACCTATTCAACCCTCCCCCCTTCTAGGTGTTCCTAAACTAGTGATACCTAACAATAGTAGTTCGAGTGATTCTAAACCAAAAATAAGAAGAAGGCAGAGGGAAAAGAGGAATTATGATGGTGGCCATTGGGAGAGAATGATGGATGACCGAATGGATGTGGTCAACATTAAAGTTCCTACCTTTATGGGGATTAATAATCCTGAAGCCTATCTAGAATGGGATTTGAAAATAGAATAGGTTTCTGACTGCCATAATTATTCTGATGAGAAAAAGGTCAAGGTGGTAGCCTTGGAATTCAAGGAGTATGCCATGGTGTGGTGGAACCAGTTTCAGAATGAGAGAATGAGGTGTTATGTTGAACCAATGGATTCTTGGGATGAGATGAAAATTGTGATGAGAAAGAGGTTTGTGTCAATATCCTATCAAAGGGATATCCATAACAAACTTCAAAAATTGACCCAAGGAAACATATCAGTGGACGAGTACTACAAGGAGATGGAGTTGGCTCTTCTGAGATCCAATTTTTATGAGGACTGTGAAGCCACTATGGCACAGTTTCTTTATGGGATGAACCAGGAGATTCAGGATGTAGTGGAGTTACAACCACATGTGGAGTTAGAGGACCTGATTCAACAAGCCATGAAGGTAGAACAACAACCGCGGAGGAGATAAACCAAATACTCCTCCAACACAAAATTCCAATCTTCAGGGTGGAAGGACAAGTCCAAGAAGGAGCGGCTCATTCCAAAGGAGGTTGTGAGCTCTTCCCAAGGGAAGAAGCCCATGGAAAACACCACTAGGAGCAGAGAGGTCAAATGTTTCAAATGTTTGGGGCATGACCAAATAGCCTCACAATGCCCAACCAGGAGGACCATGGTGGTGAAGAATGGAGTGGTGGAGTCTCAATCGGAGGCTCATGGTGCGAAGGCTCTTAGGGAGCCAAGTTAGGGAGGATGAGGACAGTCAGTGGGAGAACATCTTCCATACTAGATGTTTGGTAGTAGGGAATGTTTGTTCCCTAATCATTGATAGTGGCAGCTGTGCCAATGTGGTGAGCACTAGGTTGGTTTCTAAACTCAACCTTATGACGAGGACCCATCCAACCCCTTTACCGACTACAAGTAAGTGAGGTTGGAGAGATGGTGGTAAACCAACATGTAGAGGTTCCTTTCTCTATAGGGAAATATGAGGATTTCATATTATGTGACGTAATAGTGATGGAGGCCAGCCATATGCTGCTTGGCAGGCCTTGGCAATATTATAGGAGAGCCATTCATGATGGTTTCTCTAACAAAAAAAAAAAGAAAAAGTTCGATGGCTTCCAAAGGGGGAGTAAATGATGCTTTAATATCTAGGCAACCCCTTTACCTACTCATTGGTCAGCAATTTTGTCGTAGTAGATCGTTTTTCAAAAATGGCACATTTCCAACCCCTAACCCATCTTGATTTATTACCTGTGCCTAACTCTTCTTTGTTTCAGCTTAAGGATGGTAAGTCCAAAGCGGACTATGTGAAAAAGCTACATGAATGGGTCAAGGCCCAAATAGAGCACAAGACAAAAGGATATGCTAAACAAGCCAATAAGGGACAAATAGAGGTGATTTTTGAGCCCGGAGACCTAGTCTGGGTATATATGCGAAAGGAGAGGTTCCCTACACAAAGGAAATCCAAGCTCCAAGCTAGGGGAGATGGCCCATTTCGTGTGCTATAAAGAATCAACAACAATGCCTACAAACTAGATCTACCAGGTCAATATGGGAATATTAGCACCACATTTAATAAAGGAAGTGGTTGAATCAACATGTTAATAAAGAAAGCACACCAAACTCTCAACATGTTATTAAAGGAAGTGGTTGAATCAACAAGTCCCAACAAGAAAATCAGGCCCATACTTGCACCATTTTTATAGAAGTAATCCAAGTTGGCCACGGCTAAGGAAGGGACACTTTAGGCGTGTGTGAGTCCCATTTAATAAATGGGGATTATCATACCCACATGTAGTCTAGGAATTATTTTCCTTCCTTATTTGAAAGAACAATCATTATTTGCTTTTTTGAGCTTTGAGTACTTCAACTTTTAATTGTAATAAATTGCATTAAGAACCATGTAATCCAGGTACAAATCAAGGGGAATCCCTTACTAATCTAGCCGTGAATCCACCCCATGAAGACACAATGGATCGGTGCCTAATTTGAAAGAGCATGTGTGATTCCAATCTCATTTGAATGCCATAAAAACCTTCCTTACTTGGCATAGGCGTGTGAATTTCAAAAGGGAGAAGTTCATGACAAATCTTTCCTTAATGAATCAAGCAAGTAAATAGCCAAGGATTTCTTTCCTTATCTGGTGGAGCGTTTGAATTCAAAATTGAGAATCAAAACTGATTTGAATTTGCCTTAAAGAATATCATGGCAAATATTTCCTTACTTGGCATAGGCATCTGAATTTCTAAAGGAGAAGATCATGACAAATCTTTCATTTCTTGGCCTAGGCGTGTAAAATTACAAAAGGAGAAGATCATGACAAATCTTTCCTTAATGAATCAAGCAAGTAAATGGCCAAGGATTTCTTTCCTTATTCAAAATAGAGAATCAAATCTGATTTGAATTTGCCTTAAAGAAGATTGAAGCCATAATGAAGAGCTATGAAGACAATGATTTAATTCCTTATTCATTCCAAGAGCTCCCAAATCCGAATTTGGACATTCAACACTATGAAGGTGCATTCTTGCAAAGCCCTAGTCGAATGAGCACATGGAGAAAAGAATAAGGAAAGATATCACTCCTAAAGCTTAGCCAAATCAGCACATGGGAAAAACAAAATAGGAAAGTCTACTAATCCTAAGGCTTGACCGAATTAGGACATGTGGGAAAACAATTAGGAACAACCAATGAATGTAATTTATCTAGTAGCAAGATCCAGGAGAATTAAACCTTTAGTACCCCTTTTAAAACCAAGAAAAATAGATTTTCTGGCTCCACGATCCAAGTTGGATATGTTATGAGCAAGAACGGAGGCATAACATAGGCTTCCAAAGACTTTAAGGTTAATAAAATTGGGCTTATTCCCAAGCATAATTTTTGAAGGACAATCATTTTGAGAACATGAGTATGCAATCTATTATTAAGAAAAACAACATGACAAATAACATACCCCCAAAAACTTTTAGGAAGATAAGATTTAAAAAGTAAGAATCTACAACATTTAAAACATGTATATGCTTCATTTCCACAATAGAGTTTTATTGTGGAGTTTCTACACAAGATGTTTGGTGGTGTATACAATATTCATCATATAATGTAGGCATGAGAAATTCAATACCATTGTCAGCTCTGATGATTTTTGTTTTCCTATCATATTGAATAGAAGTAATTTAACAAAGTTACCAACAAGTTTTTTGGTTTCAGCCTTAGAACTAA
Organism: Lupinus angustifolius; assembly: GCF_001865875.1. Taxonomy (NCBI): domain Eukaryota; kingdom Viridiplantae; phylum Streptophyta; class Magnoliopsida; order Fabales; family Fabaceae; genus Lupinus; species Lupinus angustifolius. The sequence goes on from NW_017725588.1 coordinate 4,607, forward strand.
TCAAGAATAGCCAAGTGTGCCTAGTAAAATCATATACAATAGTCAAAAAATATATGTGTCCATGGATAGATGGAACACTTAGAGGTGCTCATATATTCATGTGAACAAATTCAAAAAGATGTTTGGTTTTAAAACTTCCTTCAAGGAAAAGTAATCTAGATTGTTTAGCAAAATTATAGAAATCACAAATCTTAGTAGATACAAATTTGATACAAGAATCATAAGGATGCATATTGTAAGTATAGAGGGGTGGGTGTCCTAATCTGAAGTGCCAAAGGTCAAAGAAAGGTACAGTGTGATCAATTAAGTCATTAACAACATGTAAATCAGTGCTATTAGGCCTAATACATCTTGTAAGAATGTAAAGATGGTTAAAAGCTTCAGCATGTCCAATCATCTCCAAGAAAGTCATATCCTAAATGAAACAAGAAGCCTTGTCAAAGATTAGTTTACATTGAAGAGAATATGCAATTTTATGTATTGAAACCAAATTGTATTTAAAACAAGGCATATAAAGCACATTATCACACTCCCTGAATATTTAGCAATTATTGTGATATTATTGGGTAGCTTGATGCTTATTGGTTTGGTGGACTGATAGCGAGTGTAGTTCGACAATTTGTTGGTTACATGATCAGTTGCCCCTGTTTCAAGTAACCAAGAATTACTATTAAAGGATATACGTGATATGGAGTGATTGGTGTTGTCACTAGGCTCAAATCCTATCTAGTTTATGGCATGTTTTGGATCAAAACTTAGCTTCACTTCTTCTTCATGATTGGCAGTTGAATGAGATGTATTTTCTGGTTTCGTATCGCAAGATTGAGACTCCTATATTGTTACATTGCTAAAAAAACCATTGCTTTGTCTTGGTTAGAGAAGTTGGGTGGAAACTCATGCCTGAAGTAGCAACTATACAGAGTATGTCTCTCCTTTCCACAAAAGGTGCAGATTTTATTATTGTTGGATCCTCCATACCCTATGTTGGAATTGTTGGTTCCTCTAGTGCTTAATGGTCTTTTATAATCTCTATAAGTGGATTCAAGGTTTCCTTTGCTCATATTCTTAATAGGTTTCACTCTCCAATTTGGTTTGGAGTTGATTGTGTTGATTACAGCCTTATCTTCAGTTCCCAAAACTGCCCCTTCAAGTTGCCTTTCAAGTTGGATGACAAGGGAGAATACTTTGATGATGATAGGAAGGGGTTATATAAGCATGATTTGGGATTTGACAGTAATGTATTGGTCATTAAGACCCTTCAAGAAACAAATGACATATTCTATTTCTCTATGTCTTTTAAAGGTTTTTAGAAAATCACATGTGCACTTATTATTGCATATGCATATGGGAAGAGATCTTAGGGAGTCAAGCTCTTCCAAAGAGTTTTCATATCAGTAAAAAAGGCAGAAACACTTTGGTCTCCTTGTATTTTAGAAAGAATTTCTAAAAGAATATCGGATGTTCTAAAATAATCTTCTTTGGAGAACCTTTCTTTATGGTCCTCCCATAGTTCTTATGCATTATCAATATAAACTATGATTTTTGATATATGTTGAGAAAGGTATCTAATGATCCAAGAGTTTACCATATTGTTGCATCTCTCCCAAGCATCATAGTTGAGATCATTCTGAAAGTGCAAAGAGTCAAGACCCGCACCTTTGACGCTAACCTAAGTTTTAATGAAGACAATGGACATACAATAAAGCTTGAAGATTGTACAACGAACAAGGAGTCGAAGACTCATAGGTTACATCTATAGAATTAGGGCGTTGTAATATTTACTTTTATTAGAGGTCTTAAGATGATTGCCTTAGATTGAGTCTAGGTTAGGTAAACCTAGGTGAGAGTCTCACAAGAACTAAAATTAAAGAAGACTAAAATTGAGACATAACATCTAGATAACTTATGATAAGTAGGATCATGCATTCACATACATAGTCTTATGCATTAAAGGTATTATATTTGAAAAACTATGTATAACAAATTCATAAGACATTATAAAATCGATTAAGACGAAACAAAAAACAAACTTTTAACAACTCATTAATCGATTAAGTGGATGAATAATTGATTAATTGCAGTATCAATATGATTAGTATAAATGTTGTAATTCTTGCTAATGTGACATAACTTGCATATTTCGAAAATAGTTAAGAGCATACATTTTCATACATTCAATTACAATGAGAAATTGCATTTAGAAAACTTAGAGAGTGAAAACATTCTGAGTTAGGCTTAGAAATTCAAATCATTGCACGTTTTCTCTAGTTTTCAATGCATTGTATTCTTGCATAAAGTTCTTGATTTCTTTGAGAGATAAGTGAGGAAAATATTTTTCTGGGAAGTGTGCAAATCAATTTTACTAAAACCTAATGCATTAAATCTCATTTAGATTAGGTTCTTGTGGATTTTTTGCTTAGTGTTTTAGATTGAATTTTAATTGTTGAATCTGAGTATTAAGTACTCAAGACAACTCAACAAAATTAGTTTTGAACAAGGAAGTTGATCTCTTTATCAATAGTTTCACTACAAGAGAGATCTTGATAATCTTCATATAGACTGGGAGGTTTGGTTCGAGCAATACCAAGGTTGGGGCCGAATCGCGAAAAGATAGGAGATCTTAGTAGACGAATTAGATAGGACAAACCTAGGTTGTCAAGCTCAATGGTTCCATGAAAGAAGCAGCATATTTTTTTTTGTTTTTGTAATTGTAAGTGTGCGTCTAAACTTATAATTGCAATAGTGAAGAAAAATCTCTCAAGATCAGAAAGGGAGGCCTGGATTTAGTTTGCAGTGGACCACAAATAAACTAGGATAAAAATTCCTTGTGCACCTTTTTATATCTCTAATATCCTTACTTTTATTCTTTACTTTGTTGTTAATTGAGTTAATATGAGTTGCATGTTATAATCTGTTTTTGCTATCATTCTATAACTCCAAAAATCAGTTAATTGTGTAAAGAATTGGTAATCAGTAACTTGTTGTGCAAGAAACCATATAATCAAGTATTGCAAGATTCAGGATAATCAATTATCCATAAGCATAATCGATTAAGTCCAAGCATTGGTTAATCAGTTAAAACCGAGCTTAATCAGTTAAGTGTGGTCAGTTTCAGTTTCAAGCAAAATATAGGAAAAACAGACTCAGTGATTTGTGACACATATTCAACTCCCTTCTAGGTGTATTCTGACAAGTGGTATCAGAGTTAGTACTAAAGTGCTAGCTTGATCACGTATCCGTTCGATCCTAGAGGATAATACGATGGGTTACATAAAGTCTTTTAACGGTGATGGCGCATCCATCAATAGCCCTCCGATTTTTAGTGGCGAGGGGTACACCTACTGGAAGGTGTGAATGAAGATCTTCATTGAAGCGATTGACACGGATATTTGTAAATCCATGGTCAATGGTTCTTTCGTTCCACTCCACTTGGTGGACGATGAACCTAAAGATAAGTCGTAAAGTCCATGGACCGATGGTGAGCGAAGAAAGGATCAACATAACCTTCATGCTAAAATTATTATCACATCGGCCTTATCATACAATGATTTCTTTAGAGTATCGGAGTGCCAAAATGCGAAAGAAATGTGGGACACTTTACAAGTGACTCATGAAGGCATGAACGACGTTAAGTGGGCTAGGCAAAATGCGCAAACACATGAGTATGAGTTATTTTACATGTTATCAAATGAAACAATTAGTGAATTGCAAAAGCGATTTACTCACATTGTTAACCATTTAGTTGCCATAGATAAAAATTCTGCTAAAAGAGAATTAACTAACAAAGTTTTGCATTGCCTTGACAGAAAATGGCTTCCTAAAGTAATTGCAATCATAGAGTCAAAAGACTTCGATTCCATGCCTTTAGCGACTTTGTTTGGGAAAATCCAGGAACACGAGATGGTGTTAGGGCGTTTGACCATAAATGAGGATTTAGGTAGGAAGAAGAAAGGCATCTCTCTCAAGGCAACTAGTTCGGAAGATGAAGAAGAGGATGACGATTCTGATTCCGACCTGGATGAGGAAACCATGAATCTCCTAGTTCAAAAGTTTTGAAAATTCATGAAGAAAATAAGGGGATTCAACAGGTTTCAGAAGAAACAAGTGTGAGACTCAACCAAGAAAGGCAAGAACCCAAAGGAGTGCTTCATTTGCCATGAATGCATGAAGGTTGGACATATGAGGCTAACAATGTCCAACCTATCTCAAAAAGGTTGAATCTGAAAAGAGCACTCCTTGAGACTTCAAATTAAAGAGAGCATACATCATGTGGGATGCTCCTGAGGAGGAAACAACATCGAGCACATCTGATGTGGAGGATGATGCAAATGAGGTATATTATGATACGTCATCTTCTTCTGATGACTCCCCTACATATGAGGAACTGTATAATGCATTTGTTGAATTATATGAAGAACTTAAAAAGCTTGCTAGGATTAACATAGATAGAAAACGGGTATTCTTATTGCATGAACAACAAATCATTAAAATGCAAAAGAGTTAGATGAATTAAAACTGGAAAATGAAACCCTTGACTTAATCTACTCTTGTAGCTCATGTAATTGCTCTAAAGGTAATTTATGTCAACATGTTGTATGTGATACTTGCGAAACTTTGCAAACTGAAAAATTCAAACTTAAAAGAAAAACTCGCAAAGCTTACATACAGTATATTTAATCTTGACACTTTACTTGTTGAATCTAGAAATGTTGGTAACCACATGAGAATAGGATATAAACCCCCAACTAAAAGGAAAAGACCATATAGGAAACCTATAGTCCATAATCGTAAAAAGTCACATACTCACATGCCTACATGTTTCTATTGCGGCACTGATGACCATACTTCCATTTCATGTTATATTAGAAAGTATGGTGTGTCTGATGGTACTTATATCTTGGTGAAAAAAGGGACAAAATCCCATGCTCACTAACAGAAAGGGACCCAATATCAATTGGGTACCTAAACAAGACAAGTAATTTGTTTTGCAGGTATGTCTGCGAACACATGGACATCACTGGTACTTAGATAGCAGGTGTTTGAGGCATATGATAGGTGACAGATCAAAATTCCTGGATCTCTCACTCAAAAAAAAAGGTACGTAACTTATGCCGACAACACTCAAGGAAAGATACTTGGAGTTGGAACTATTGACAGTACTTCTCAAGATATGATTGAGAACTCGCTCTATGTGGAAGTCTTGGAACACAACTTATTAAGTATCAGCCAATTGTGCGAAAAAGGTAACCGATTATCCTTCGGTTCTGATTGTTGCATTATTTGTGATAGTATATCTAATAATGTTAAGTTTGTTGGTCATCGTATAAACAACATATACATGGTTAATTTGGAGGATGTCACAACATTGTTCTCAAAATGTTTTATCTCTAGAGAAAATTGCATCTGACTTTGGCATAGGTGTGTTGCGCACATACATATTAAACACTTACATAAATTGTCATCTCATGATTTGGTTGTTGGTCTACCTAAACACTTACATAAATTGTCATCTCATAAACGTGTAAGGAAGTTAAGAATTCATTTGCATCAAAAAATGTGATCTCCACAACAAGGCTTTGGAGCTTCTCCATATGGACCTGTTTGGACCATCACAAATCATTAGTTTGAAAGGTAGTTATTATGCTTTGGTAATCGTAGATGATTTCTCTAGGTTGACATGGACCTTGTTCCTTTCTTTTAAAAGCAACGCATTCAAATCTTTTAGAAGCCTTTCCAAGCAAATCCAAAACCAACTTAACCTGAAAATTGTATATATATGGAGTGACCATGGTGGTGAGTTTGAGAACCACCTATTCGACAAGTTTTGCGATAAACATGATATCCTGCACCAGCACTCTATTCCTAGAACTCCTCAACAAAATGGAGTTGTTGAGAGGAAAAATCGCATATTAGATGAGGTGGCCATGACCATGCTTAATGAAAGCAAAGTGCCTAACTACTTTTAGGCCGATGTTGTATATATGATTTGCTATGTCATAAATCGAGTACTTCTTAGGCCTAAACTGTTAAAGACTTCTTATGAGTTATTGAGAGGTCGAAAACCTAATATATATCATCTCCATGCCTTTGGATGCAAGTGTTCTATTTTAAACAATGGAAAACGAGCTTTAGGAAAATTTGATTCAAAGGCTAACGAGGGTATATTTTTAGGATATTCAATGCATAATAAGGCATTTAGAGTTTTTAATAAATACACTATGATTGTATAAGAATCGATCCATGTTCATTTTGACGAATCTTCTCTAAAAGAGAAGAGAAAGATTTTGTTTGATGATGTTACAGATGCTTTGGAAGAAGCATACACTAGGGACTTGGAAAAGGACAAAGAAGATCAGGGTGATCAAGAAGTCAATGAAGACCATGAAGACTTGTCGAGGATATGGAAAAACCAAGAAAGACCATCCACTTCATAAAGCATTAGGTGATATCTCTTCGGGGGTGGTAACCTATAGTTCTTTGCCTAACTTTTGTAATTTTGTTGCTTTCGTATCATAAATAGAGTCTAAGACCATAGATGAGGCCATAGAGGATTAGAACTAGGTTATAGCTATGCAAGAAGAGCTAAACCAGTTTGAGCGTAATAATGTGTAGGACTTGGTCCCCAAACCAAAAGACTGTTCGATAATTGGCACTAAATGGGTCTTTAGAAATAAACTTGATGAACCTGACTTAATAACAAGAAACAAAGCATACCTTGTGGCCAAGGGATACAACCAAGAGGAAGGTATCGATTACGATGAAACTTACGCCCATGTTGCGAGGGTAGAGGCCATTAGGATGCTATTGGCATTTGCATCGACCAAATGGATGTCAAGAGCGCCTTCTTAAATGGATTCATTCAAGAGGAGGTTTATGTTGAGCAACCACCCAGTTTTGAAAACTAAAAATTCCTGAGTCATGTCTATAAACTCAAAAAGACACTTTATGGCCTAAAGCAAGCTCCTCGAGCTTGGTATGATAGACTGAATACTTATCTCTTAGAAAATGGGTTCGTTAGGGGCAAAGTCGACACAACGCTCTTTATCCAAAAATCAAATAATCATGTTTTATTAGTTCAAATATATGTTGATGATATTATTATTGAGCTACTAATGACCTCCTTTTCAAGGAGTTTTCTGATTTAATGCAAGGTGAATTTGAAATGTCAATGATGTGAGAGCTTACCTTCTTCCTTGGATTACAAATCAAGCAAATAAACTGTGGCATGTTTGTTCACCAATCAAAATACTGCAAAGAATTGCTTCGCAAGTTTGAGATGGAAAAATGCAAAGAAGCATCCACTCCTATGGCATCCTCATGCTACTTAGACAATAATGAAAAAGGGAAAGTGGTAGAGGTAACTAAATATAGTAGCATGATAGGCTCTTTATTGTATTTAATTGTGAGTCACCCTGATATTATGTTTAGTGTTTACATGTGTGCGAGATATAAATGTATGCCTAAGGAATCGCACTTTACCTCTATTAAACAGATCATGATATATTTAAAAGAAACCCTTATTATAGGATTATGGTATCCTAGGTATGCTTCACTTGCCATGGTAGGATATTCCAATTCTGATTTCGCTGGGTGTAAACTAGATACGAAAAGCACTAGTGGAACTTGCCACCTATTAGGCAGCTCCTTAGTGACATGGCGTAGCAAAAAGCAAGCTTGTGATGCTTTATCCACCATCGAAGCAGAGTACATTGTCATTGGTGTATGTTGCACACAAATACTTTGGATGAAGCAACAACTTATGGATTTCGGTCTCTATTTAGAAAAGATACTGATTAAATGCGACAATACAAGCACCATAAACCTATCCAAGAATCTCATCTTGCATTCTAGAACTAAGCATATAGAGTTAAGGCATCATTTTTTGTGTGATCAAGTACAAAAAGGTGATTTTATGCTTGAATTTATTGAAACCACTAAACAACTACGCATATTTTCACCAAGCCCCTTCCACACGACTTATTCTTTGTTCTTAGAAGAGAAGTTGGAATTCTTGATGAGCAATATCTTAACTAGTTTGGTTAAATGCATGTTTCCTTTCTGCTTAATAAATTGCATTCATGATTCCATGTTTATGTGCTAGAAGTGTGTAATTCTGTAAAGAATAGAGTTTTAGGTTAAGTGTCTTAGCATACCTTGTCAATCTAAAAAACATACTCAAATCTGCAAATTTTACTAATGTTAACCGATTATCCTATATTATAATCGATTACACTGAGTTCTAGTAGCCTAGGCTTTTTAAAATCCCTATATTCAATTGATTAACTCTTCCTTTAATCGATTAACTTGGCTCAACTTCTTAAGACTTTAACTGGTCTTAATCGATTAACAGAACCCTTAATCGATTAACGACAATAAAGTATAACTGATTCAGTGTGCATTTAGGAAAGTCTTTCAAACCCTAAAAGTACAAATTCCTACCCTTTTCTCTATCAAGTCGTAAAATTGATCTAACCAACATTATAGAAATCCAAACTGAGCTTCAATAAGTCTAGTTAGTCATCTATTAGCCCCTAATCCTCATAAATTCAAAAAATCTAGCTTTTCCCCAACTTAAAACCCTAGCCCAAAATTACCCCAAATCAATTACATGATCGATTATAACTCTCTAATCCCAAAAAAATGGCTGATGAAGAACATAAAAGAGTCAAAACAATGACTAACCGTCCAAGGAGAACTGAATTTGGCTCTATATTCGGCCATTGTGATAGGAGGGATCGCATTGACCACTACTACTCATTGAGTCTGCAAGAATCTCGCTTAGAAAAATTCCAATGAAGGAAGCCAACCTACATCCGATATGCGAATATGGCTTGGATGGTAGAACTAGGCTTCGAGTTTCTACACAGATTGGAAATTCAGGGTGTGAATAAGCTTCTCGAGCTTAATGGAAAGGTATATCATGCTCTAGTTAGGGAATTCTATGCTAACTTTATATACAAAAATGATAGTTATTGGTCTATGGTTTTGGGAAAACTTTTTGAGCTGAACGAAACATTATTTCTAGATGTGGGTGGGTTGTCTAGTGACGGTTTTGGCCTTGGAGACTGCTCGAATGAGTTATGGAACGCATATGATGCAACCGAAATGTACAAATCTTATCTTAGGGAACCACATTTGTACTTTCAAGGTGAGTTAACAAAGGTTGGATCATTATCGGTGGAAAACACTCTTCTACACTATATTGTGGCATATATTTTGGTACAAAGAAACACTTACCATGCTTAGCCAACTATAACGACCTAAAATTCATGTTTGTTGTCCGAGAAAACATTATGATCAAATGGCCTAAGGTGTATGACATCTCGACCTCATCAACCAAGTTGCTTGCTTATGGTATATTCATATCTCGTATCATTGATCATCTAGAAATAGATACATCTGATACAATGATTATCATAACAAGCTCTCGTGAGCACTTGATTGGCGATAATCTAATCCAAAAAATAGGAATCTATAAGTATGGTAATGCCTTGCAATACTAGGAGGATTACAACACAACTATGGATTTGGAGTTATCAGATGAAGATGTTCCTATGAATGAAGAGGTTCGGAATATCAGGGGGAGGCTTCTACTATGCCTCAAGAACCATCTTTCGGGAATTCTCATTTAGATGCTACGTAATAGAGGCTCAATGTTCACATTGACAAACACTATGAGTCTCTAAGGAACATGATTGTGTCGGGGTTTGAGAGGCAAAATGATCGACTAAATGAAGAAATCAATCATTTAGACTTCCTCATTCGGACCAGGCATGACATTATGCATCTGCAAGCAAGACGTCCTCCTTCACCATCTTAGGAATAGTTTAGGAGTGTCTAGCCTTTAGGGTGTTATGTTTTGTCGTCTAATATATCTTTTGGGTCTTGTACTTCATTTCATTTTGAGCATTGTGTTCTTTTGTGTGTAATATGTTATCAAACTCTAGTTATGTGCTCATTTTTAATTCGCTATTTCATGCCTTGTTGAATAATGGTTAATTATGTTGATAGTTTATGGATTACGGTTTTATGAGAATCTTGATCATATCTTGCGTGTATACCATATTTGTTTGATTAATACATGCTTAACCTAAATAAATCAGAACTACTAATCATTTCATGCCTTATTGCATTTGTATATGTTGGATGTGTCATACAAACCTAGTACATATCTTGTTTTTTGTCAATTTAATCGATTAAGTGCCTTCGACAATCGATTAAATGTAGTGATTTATGCATCTGTTCAATTTTCTAAACACTGGTTAATCAATCAAAGCTTGTACTTAATGATTAATTATAGTTTCTTTTCACAAAATATTATATCTCTTCTTACTTTTGACCAGATATTGTCATTTAATTGTCTATGCTATTTGATAATGTCAAAGGG
>NW_017725589.1:0-53278 GCF_001865875.1 Lupinus angustifolius
AAAGGTTGTTTTGTTGTTTGATGTGTTTTAGGTTGTTGAGCTTAGCTTCTGTAAGTTTGCTACCTATTTTTGTGTATATCACCTTAATGCTTGGTTGAGGGAGTGAGGGGGAGCAGCGCAACTTTGACATTTATCCAACCTAAGCAAACACATGTTAATCATCATAAAGCTAATCAAACAAGGAATTGGTATAGAGTTTGTCATCCTAAAAAATGGGGAGATTGAAAGTGCAAAGAGTCAAGACTCGCACATTTGATGCTAACCTAAGTTTTGATGAAGACAACAGACATACAAGTAAGCTTGAAGATTGTACAACGAACAATGAGCCGAGAATTCAGTTATTAACCAATCTGATGTTGTTGGTGTGCTAATCAATTAAGATAATATATAATCGATTAAGACGTAGCAGAAAACAAACTTTTAACAGCCTATTAATCGATTAAGTGGATGAATAATTGATTAATAGCAATATCAATATGATTAGTATAAATGCTGTAATTCTTGTCAATGTGGCATAACTTGCATATTTCGAAAATAGTTAAGAGTATCATTTTCATACATTCCATTACAGTGAGAAAGAGCATTTATAAAACTTAGAGAGTGATAGCATTCCAAGTTACGCTTAGAAATTCAAATTATTGCATGTTTTCTCTGGTTTTCAATGCATTGCATTCTTGCATAAAGTACTTGATTTCTTTGAGAGAAAAGTGAGGAAAATCTTTTTCTGAAAAGTGTGCAAAACAATTTTACAAAAACCTAGTGCATTAAATTTCTTTTAGATTAGGTTCTTGTGAATTTTTTGCTTAGTGTTTTAGATTGAGTTTTAATTGTTGAATACGAGTATTAAGTACTCAAGACAACTCAACTAAATCAGTTTTGAGCAAGGAAGTTGATCTCTTTGTGAATAGTTTCACTACAAGAGAGATCTTGATAATCTTCACAAAGACTAGGAGGTTTGGTTCGAGCGATACCGAGCCTGGGGACGAATCGCGAAAAGATAGGAGATCTTAGTAGGCGAATTAGACAGGTCAAACCTAGGTTGTCAAGCTCAATGGTGCCAAGAAAGAAGCGGCTTAGTTTTTTGTTTTTGTAATTGGAAGTATGCGTGTAAACTTACAATTGTAAAAGTGAAGAAAAATCTCCCGATAAGAGAAAGGGAGGCCTGAATGTAGTTTGTAGTGGACCATAAATGAATCAGGATAAAAATTCCTTGTGCACCTTTTTCTATCTCTAATCTCCTTACTTTTATTCTTTACTTTGTTGTTAATATGAGTTGCATGTTATAATCTGTTTTTGCTGTCATTCTGTAACTCCAGTAATCAGCTAATTGTGTAAAGAATTGGTGATCGGTAACTTGTTGTGCAAGAAACAATATAATCAAGTAGTGCAAGATTCAGGATAATCAATTATCCACAAGCATAATCGATTAAGTCCAACCACTGGTTAATCAATTAAAACCGAGCTTAATCGGTTAAGTGTAGTCAGATTCAATTTTACGCAAAATATAGGAAAAGTGAAGTAAGTGATCTGCGACACCTATTCAACCCCCTTCTAGGTGTATTCTGACCTGCTGATACCCAACACCATATTCCTTAGTCAGGTGTATACCATATGAACCATAATTCCTCGGTCAGGAGCACGGGCCAAGTTCATGATTGATGCACCAAAACTCACGGTCAGGTGCATGATTGATGCAACATCTTCCTCAGTCATGGCTAACATTCTGACTTAGTGATGGACAAAATATGGCTGCTTCAAAGCCTTGTTGTAGCTTAGTCATCGCCATGTATTATTACCGTAGCTTACAGCAATTCTAAGTGACATGAAATAATACTTATTGGCTGAGTCGCGAACAAGTTACTCTCTTTAAGATGTTTCTTGGCACTACCCAAAATGTGCAAGCAGACTATCAACTACACCATCTCCAAGATAAAACAATTCAGATCTCTGTTATCGATTTTTTATTGCACGGTAAGAACCGATTTCGAATACACCCACCACAATATGGCTACTAGTGCCAATTCTCAAAATTCTCACAATATGGCTACAACTGCCAATTCTCGAAACTCCCACAATAGGGCTACTTGTGCCAATTCTTTCCCCTCAATACTGACTATCAGTGGCATTTTTCGAAATTATCACAATTTGGCTGTGTGCCAATTCTTAGTACCACGGAAAGAAAGGGGGAGAAGTTTGCTAGAAATAAATCAGCGGAAAATATGAGAGAGAAGGAAAAAGTTGATTGAAAGTGCATTCAACTTGGGGCAAGAAAATATGAAGGGATGAAGTTATTTTTTATAACATGAGAATTTCTTCAAGTTCCTCATCTCCCCAATATGGGACTTGAGAGTTGTTGTTTTTTCAAAACTCTTCTATACGAGACTTAGGATTTTTTTATATTTCACACCCAAAAGTTCTCAATAATGGCTTCCAACAATCCCCCACTTGAAATTAAAAAAACGATTTTTGAGAATTATTGTAGTCTCAATAATATTGTGCATAAACAAATGTGTCATGCGACTTGAACATTTGCATAGTGAATAAGATCCAGATTTTATTAGAATGACTCATAATCTTGAACTATATCTCCGACATAAAACTACACACAACCTTTTTAGAGGTGTATTCTGTAAAGCTTGTGCATTAAAGGTCATGCACGTTTATCCTAGTATAGTGAATGCTATAGAAATTTATGCCCCAAAATTTCATAGGAGGCGGCCCCCACTTCCACACTCACATAGGTGAGTCTATCAAGACTACTCCTATTGCCTAGGTACTCCACTCCAATTGGAGTATAGATCTCATTAAGAGTTTAACTCATCCTTACATATGCTCCAAAAATCATGCTTCTCATAATTTTATAGCATGTCCATTCTCATATCACTTCACAACTTGTTATTATTCATTGAACCTATTTCTTGGGATCTCCAGTTAGTTAAATCGGGTTACCATCATGAGTAATCCTCGTTCTAAGGGCAATAGTCTCACACTCTTAGAATTACTATGGACTTCCTCTCTAGCTAGACCTTTCGTCAAAGGATCTGCTAAGTTATTTTTAGTGTGTACATGATCCACTCTAATTGCTCTTATAGAGAGTAACTCTCTAATGGTGTTATGCTTACGACGAATTTGTCATTTCTTACTGTTATAAAAGGGTTCTCCATTTTTGCGATAGTCGCGGTACTATCACAATGGATAAATACAGTTGATATTGGTTTTTCCCATAGAGGAATCTCTACAAGCAAACTTCTCAGCCAACTTGTTTCTTCACTAGCTATTGTTAGTGCTAATATCTCAACTTCCATAATGAATTGAGCTAAAATAGTATGTTTCTTGTTAGACTCTAGATAGTCCATCACATGATTTATGACTTCTTGCCACAAATCACCATCCAAAGAAGTCAACTTCTTGGAGAGTTGATCATTTCTCCTCCAATATATAGACAATATAAGCTGGTCTATACTCTCTAGCAGTTGTTACTCTCTTACTTCTTCTAGGTTCTATTTCAAACCTTTCATTTTTTATTATCTCTAATCACATGTATGTGACTAATTGATGTACCTACACTATTCTTCAATTTAAAAAATAATTTCTTTTTCATTGAAATCAACAATGTTTAGACTCAATGATCACTTTTGTGTTTAGGTCATAAAATTATTACATCTTGATGTTTACATCATACCCAATAAATACACATTCATAGGCTCTGTGAGTTTAACTCTCTAGGGGTATATCATAAAAAAATGGTTTCATGTGTAATTCTATATATCTCATGTGATTAAGACTCTATTGATTTATTATCAGTCATTTGATACTTGAGGTAGCGGCTAACAGCGTACTTTTTAGTCTCAGCTTCCTCGATATCATAATTTTTCAAGTACATACCAAATTAATTTGGCAAACTTGTATAGACTATACTAATCATAAAGATCATGTAACAACTCATTCAGAATGAAATTCTTATAAAGATAATCATTTTTATTCTAGAGAGATATATTAATACCTAGTTTATCCATTTCCTCTTTTTTAGCCTCATCCGACACCACTAGGATATCGGTTTTCATAACGTAAGAAAAATATCTCATAGTGAGGAAAAATTTCATCTTATGTTGACAATGTTTGAAATTTGTCCCGTCAAACCAAAATGATTTGTTCAGGTCATAGTTGTTCGGTCCAGTAATATTATCTACGAATGGCATTACAGTAGAAACATCTTAAAATTATTGTTATTGTAACTTGCAACACTTCTAAATGGCATGAAATAATACTTACTGATTGAGTCACAACTAGGTCGTTCTCTTTAAGACGTTTCGTGGCACTGCCCAAAATGTGCAAGCAAACTATCAACCACACCATCTCTAGGATAAAACAGTCCAGATCTCTGTTATCAAATTCTTATTGCGCTGTAAGAACCAATCTCAAACACACCACCATAATATGACTATCAGTGTCAATTCACGAAATTCCCACAATATGGCTATCACTGTCAATTCTCGAAATTCCCACAATATGGCTACTCATGCCAATTCTTTTCACGCAATATTAACTATCAGTGTCAGTTTTCGAAATTCCCACAATTTAATTGTATGTGCCAATTCTTAGTACCACATAAAGAAAGAGGGAGAAGTTTGCCGAAAATGCATCGATGAAAATATAAGGGAGAAAGAAAATGTTGAATGGAAACGCATTTAACTTGGGGCAAGAAAATATGAAGGGGTGAAGCTATTATTTATAACATGAAAATTTGTTCAAGTTCCTCATCTCCCCAATGTAGGACTTGGGAGTTGTGTTTTTTAAAAACTCTTCTATGTGGGACTTAGGAGTTTTTTAGATTTCACACCCAAAAGTTCCCACTAATGGCTTCCAACAAGCCAAGTTCCAATACCAAGTTTCTGACCCAATACACACTTGTTCTTGGTTGCATCACTTTGTTCCTAGCTGCAACATAAACTTCTTGGCTACATCAAAAGCAGGTTGAACTATTTTGGCTTTGGAAAGTCATAGCTTGGTTAGTCATATGATATCTTCATTACATATTTCCCTCTTTTCATTTATAGTAAGTTTTTGAAGAGGGTGAGATTAGCGTAACTATAAGTTTTGTTGTTGCTCAATGACGGTAAAGTTACCTATATAAATCCTAAATCCTAGAAACAAATTTTCCACTTATGGAGATAGAAATGTGTACATCTGATGACAACCTCTTTGTGAGTTGCTTTTGTTTGATGGATTGTTTCTTGTGAAAGTGCTCTTTTGTCTTGAATTGATTGTGTTGTAATTTGATTTACTTTGAATTGTTTAGTTGGCCTTTGAATTGATTCGGTTTTGACTTGTAATTTGTTGTAAGAATTTGCTTGTAGAAGAATTGGAATGATCACGGTTTTGAAGTGGAATGAGTTGTGGAATGTTGAAGTATGATTTGATTGTAGATGGAATGAATGGAATGGAATGGACTCGGTTTGTTTATTGAGTGGGTGATCCAGGTTTTGAATGATGAAGTTATGTAAGTGTTTAAGAAGATGGTTGGGGGATTTGAGGTGGGATGACACTACAAACAATGGAATGTTTGATAAGCCTTGTGAAGTTCGCCACACGATAAAGGAACTCTTGATAAGAACAGGGACATTGGCTCGGCCAAGAAGCTATGAGAAAACTCACTAACAATGGAAATTCCAAAATAAAATTCAATGTGTTTTATTCCTTCACTATGCACGGTTCATAAATAGAGTTTAACATTAGGCAAATAAGCCATAAACAAAAATATTGACAAGATAACAACCTAATCTTATCTTAATTTCTAATCTAATCTCCATTAGATCAATTCGGTTAGCTTTGAGATTTGGTGTTTGAGTTTTGGATTTGAATTTGTTTCTCCTTGGCCGAATTCTCTTAGGGTTAGATTGATTTTCCTTTTCTCTTGGATGAGTGAAATTGATCGTTGAAAGATGAGGTTGATTTGATCCTATGGCTGAGACACTTTAGTCTTCATATTTGTTTTCAAGCTTTGGCCATGTGTTTGTTCCTTGTCATCTTCTTCTCCTAGATTATAGTCATGTAGCTTTAGGCTCCTATCTTTATCTCCTAGTTTCTAGCCATGTAGAATTTAGGTAGATTAGATTCCTTGATTCATGCCAATTGCCCTTGTTCTATCTCCTTGCTCCTTTGTGCTATCTCCCATACTTGGTCGTGCAATCCTAGAACAACATAAGCATTAATTAAGACAAAATGCATCTAAAGACATAAAACTAAGTATAAGCTAAAATGAAATAGACATGATAACTAAGATTCCTAGACTAGTGTGGGTCAAGACATCTTCTACTTATTTAGGGTCCTAACTACTTGTGTAATAATTAAAGAGTTCAAGGTGGTTCTTCCAACAAACTGTGGCCTCCCTTAAGCTCTTCATCTTGGCTTATGCAATTCAAGGCTTTTTCCTCTTGCTTGGTCGTATGTGTACTTGTTTCCATGATGTTGATGATGTTGATGATGTTGGTCCTCCCAAGTTATGTAAAGGTTCTTCAATGATGTTGGACCCTAGTAGGTTTATATCATCTACCTTCATAGAACCCATTAAGTAGGAGCCTCCTGTATTGGACTGCCATTTTCTTTGAAGAAGAGGAGAAAGAAAAATTGTGCACTAGCCAGCAGAAGTTTAAAACTAAATGCTCATACTTTATGTCTCACAAAGGTGTCTCTCGGGTAAAACGAACATCTTTCTATTTGTCATATATTTTTTAAGAGGGTGAGATTTGTGTAACTGTAAGGTTGTTGCTCAATAACAGTAAAGTCACCTATTTAAATCCTAAATCTTAGAAATAATTTTTTCACATGTAGAGACAAGACTATGTACCTTCACATAACCCATTAAGTAGGAGCCTTCTGTATTGGGCTGCCATTTTTATAAGTTTTTGAAGAAGAGGAGAAAGGAAAATTATGCAACGGCCAACCGGAGTTTAAAACTAAGTGCTCAGGCTCTATGTCTCCTAGAAGTGTCTCTTGAGTACAACAAACATCTTTCTATTTGCTATATGCGAATTAGCTGTGATTTGCTTTGTGTTTTACAATATGGCAATGTCGAGATATAAAACAAGAATCTGTTATCCCAGACCATTTTGGATGGTGGACAAAAGTAGATTTTATTAGTTATGAAGAAGATGGTGACATTGCTTTGATATATGGTGTGATTATAAGAGTGCATATACCACCAGAGTATAGCAAGGTAAGAAACTTCAATTTCTTAATTAATTATGTATAACTAAGGTCTCATCATCATTGTGATCTCTTTATATTTTTGGTATTGCGGCTTGGCAGTGGCTCTGCTGATTTAGAATGAGGAGGTTGATTCCAATAGGTTTGGTGCTTGTTATAAGGGCATTGTAAGATCTTTTATTTATGTTTTGGTAATTGATGAATGAAGGGGTTTTATTATATTTATATTAGATTGACATTGATTGATAGAATATTATAACGTCGTTCGATTCATATAGCTAATCGAGTGAGATAAATATTTGGTTGTTGTTGTTGACATTGATCCACCTCCCCTGCTAGTTTACATAGTAGAGTATTAGTCATTTGAAGATTGTTAAAATAAATGTATTAAGGACATTTTTGAAACCTGGATGCTGCTATGCAGAAGTTGCTGATTCAGTGATACATGTTTTCTGACGCTTTTGCAAAATTGCTAACACAATACAAGCTAATGTGCTAAGATAATGTTAGCACATCAATGAAATTCCAATTCAGAATGCTGCTCATTGGCCCTGTATCCGTTTCTTCTTCTAGTTACACACTATTTTTTATATCCTACAAGATTCTCATTTCAGTATAGGTTTTCTAGTTCGACAACTTTCTCATGCTGTATTTAATGTTGAATACTTAGGGATATTTTTTTTTGGAATCTTCTTCAACCCGAAGCAGTGGTTATAACTTATATGTGTATTCTATGTAATAGTGGGCTAAATCAAAGGCGCAGTGTGATTTGTACCTTTTTCTTCTCACCATAAATTGTAGTAGACTTTCACAAGCAAAGCTTTTGTTCTCTGGTTGAAATGTGTTTGGTGCATTCACTAAAACTGCACAGTATTTCCATCATTTATGCTTATGAATCTAGTGCTGTTGTTAGGATGGGGCATCTTTAAATATATATGTGGTGCTATTAAGTATAGATAGTATTTCCATGCTGCTTTAACTAATTGAATCACAAATGCTACTCTGGTGCTGCCCGAGTTGGAATCATGATTACAGATAAACTGTCTTAATATCGGCCCGAGTCATAAAGGACTATTTTCCTGTACTGATTACGTTTCTTGTAACTTATCTACGTTTGAAAATAGCTGAGGATTTTGGATTATGTAGGTACCAAGGATGAGATCATGTGTCCCCATTCATATCCCACTTGGTGTACAAGACCAATGAAAAAGTTTAATGCATTTAAAAAGAAAAATTATAAAAACAAAAAATAATATTTTAATATTATTCTGTGAAGTTTGATTGGTTCGGACATGGGGATAGGAAAATTATGGGACACGTGATCCTTGTCCACCAACAAAGCCCCTAGATTAACTGACACAAAGTTGTTTCAGCTTAACCAAATGTTTAAGTTCGAATCCCTATGAATATAATTGTATTTAGTCGAGAGAGTTTTGTCATCCATAATGATATTACTTAGCTCAAATATGATTGTCTTAGATGTGTGGAGGGTACTTGTGTTGTAGGGGGGAAAAATTGGGTTTTGGAGGTTACTAATTTTCAAAAGGAATGTTTTGAAGTGAGATTTGTAAGAATGTATTCATTATTTAGTAGATTGAGATGTCTATACAATTATCAAATGATAGCACCAGAAATGGAAACCTGTTGAATTAGTAATGTTTAGACTTAGTTCATGTTCTATGTTGGATAAGAAACCTTCTTCAATAGGAAGTCTTGGTGAGCTTGATTTCTTTTACTTTTTTTTTTTTTAGTACTATTAAAGGTATTTTTTTACCTTTTTGAGTAAGTAACTAATCTTTTTGGGTTTTGTGGTTGTCTGTTTCAACAATTATTGCTCCCAAAAATTAAACTCTTAATTTTAAGGATCTAGTAGGGTCTTATACTACTAGACCAATGTGTTGTTGGTGTAATATTTGATACTGCTACAGCCTTTCCAATTTACCTTAGGATACTACTGGTGGGTGTTACTAATCAGACTTGATTATTGATTTTCTTATTAGATGGGTGATATTTTAAAATGTAGGAATTATTGCATCATGAAATTGCCAAGAACAAAAAGGAGGGGTGTCACTTCATGGCTTCATATACGAGAGAGACTTCTTTTTATTCACTTAATATTACATCAATGTAGTTATTTGATAGATTGTAATATATATATTTACATAGATATTGGCAGCTGGTATTCATAATTTATTTGTATTTTTTTTAAATGTTAATATAATAATAATATATAATAATAATAATAATAATAATTGATGTAATAACCATATATAAAACTTAAATATTGTCGGTACAAATATTTTTCTTTTTATTTATTATGTGATCATTAATGACTTATGTGTTGTTAGTATGTGGATTTATGATATGAAGTCCTCCATCAATTTCAAAAACTTTAACTTTATCTAAGAAAATAAAGTAAAAGTTGAATATAATTTGATATTATTTAATGCACCTTAAAAACTAAATTAAAAAATGAAGAAATATATGGTAAAAAAGAGACTAATAAAAATGGTATAATTGGAAAATAAATTATAAATATGTATTGTTTTTAAAACATCAACAAATTTGAAACGACAGGGAAAAAATAAAAACAAAAACTTTTGGAGCTTAGATGTTTTTCGTTGCAATTAATTCTTGTGAACATGTGAGTTACTTCGAAAAATCAGATTGTGAATTACAACCAACAATAATCTCATATTGTCATGGCTGACATCAAAGTGGCAAAATGAAAATGAAAGCCATGACAATGAAAGGAACATCATATGCTAGTTGTTCTTGGTTGTGTTAAGCATTTAATGATCCGCAAAATGAGGGAAGAGTAATAAGAAAATTCAAGATAATTAGCTATTAAAGTTTATTTTATTTTATTTTTTAAATTTGTGAAATACAGATAAATATTTAAGATAGTTATATACCAAAAAAGATTATTTAATATAATTTATCTATTTTTCAATAGATTGTAGATAGCTTTCATCTTCCATTTCTTCAGAACCAAATTAATCTCTCGGATGTTGTTACATTGAAAGACCTATCATATCTATATGTTTAACTAAATACTAATTCGCTGTTGATCAAATGAAGATTGGTTCCGATATGGAAATAATTATTTTAGTTTGGAATAGACATGAGACAAGACTATATAGATTTTTTTAATAAATCTAAATATTAAATTGTTAGGAGAGTAAATTTAATGTGGTGCCTAAGTCACGAGGTTCTCCCAACTAATAGATTAGTTTTTTATGTTGAGTTCTTCTCATGTGTTTAAGTCCTAACAATTGGTGTCTTTCATTTAGAGTTTTGTCATGGAAAGCGCTACATGAATTAAAGTATATTATCAAATACAAATAGATGAAGTGAAACCACCAAAAGAGAAAGGGCTACCAGCAGGAGGTCAATGTCGATAGAGTGAAAGTCGTCGTATATGTCAACCCTTAAAGAAGCAGCAACGTTATGAATTTTATATTAATTACAATAATAAACTCAATGTGGTACTTAAGCCTTGAGGCTCTTCCAGCATATAGATTTTCTTTTGTATTGGGGTATCCTCCTATCTTTAAGTCATAACATTAATATACTTATTTTTTTGTTGTCACACTCTTCCTTTGTTCTTAGATATGAGGTTGGCTTAATGCTAAAGTTGTTATTATTGCTTGCATCTTAACTCCTTTCGTTCTTAGATTTCTCTGTAAGCACATTCAATTCATTCGAATTGATGCATTCTTATTTTGCTTTTAAAAAATATCATAGTTATTGACAACAATGGTGCGTGAAAATATGTTTAAATTTTAATTTCTTTGCTTTTTTTTAATACTGAAATTAGGTCTAGAAAATGCAATTATACATGAGTTAGCATCTTCTCTATTAACATATAGACAAATATTTTAAAAACAATAAAAATATAACTTTTAATGACACATATATCAATTTAATTATAACAAAATTACAATTTTAGCATTAAAAACAAGGAAAAATATGCATTTACATCTTCCTTAATAAAGAAAATTCTTATTCTTTCATTTGACCAAGTCTATAAGAATCAATCTAAACCAACCATTCACCATTAGATTGGATTTGTTGGAATTTGATAACTAAAAATAATTAATTTGATCAAACCCAATCCAACCATTTCTAATAAGTTTGGATAGTTTTTCTTACAAATTCAATCTAATCCATCTTCTACTCGCCCCTATTTGTAAATATTATATTTTAAAATGAATATTAATTTGGTGTTTTGAGAAAATAATTTATGTATAAATATTTTAACAAATAAAAGTTTCATTTTTTTTTTTGTTAAATCACATCACACAGTACACGCCTATACGGGACAATCACAGAAGCACCCAACAAGTTGGGCCGCACCTGCATATAACATTATAACCTACCATTATAGTTGCAAGGAACAAAATTAAATATTCTTCCAAGATACCGTGACAAGGCAAAGAAAATATTATTAGTTTAACATTTACACGCTAAATATAATATCCATTCTATTATTTTGTTGTAAGAGTAATCAATAATAATTAGTATACCTAATTTATTTTAGGGAAAAGTCTAGAAGAACATCTTAAACTTTGTGTTTTTTTACCAGAAACTATTATGAATTATTTTTTTCCTAATTAACTTTTAAACTTTAATTATTGATAAAATTGGTCTTCCTATAAAGTAATTTGTTTGTTCCATCTCCTATTTTCCATTTGGCAAATAAAGCATCTAAACAAAAGACAAGTTATACAAAAGGTGGCAATATCCAAATATTTTATCTTCCGCGGTAAAATAATAGACATACAACACCCAAGATTTTGGAGTGCAATGCTCATTTCTATATTTTTAAGTTCCATATTATATTATAACTTAAGTAAAAAACATAAAATCTTAAAGTTCATTTGGATATTGGTCCTTACCAAATGGAATATAGAAGAATACGGAGAAATATCATCTACTTCTCAATTAATTTTATATTTTGACAATGGTTTCTCAAGGATGTCAATATTAATTAACATGCATTATTGTATTGTTACTATTGTGAGTTTCATTGTAGCGATTTCATTATTGACTTACTAATAACTTAACAATATATTTACACATGAACCAATTTCACCAACTGATCAAGTTTAAGTAGTAATTAAGAAGAAAAATAGTCAACAATGACTACTTACAAAAACCATAAAGTTTAGGAAGTTTAATACATTTTTCCCTTTTATTTTATATTTGAGTTGTACATCAAACCAAAAAAGGTTTTTGTATATATTATAGACTCTTTAATAAGTTAAATTGTTTAACAACATTATATATGTTATATAGTTAGAAAATACTGTGGATTCTAAGTTAATGGTTGATAAAGGTTAAGATATCATAGTTTTCATTATTGATTTTAATATATTTGTCCCTTTTTTTTGTTTTTTAATTTTAGAATAATTGGTCCACATTTCGAAGTTGTTCTACTAAGTTTTCAAGGATTCAAAATTGAATGAAACTGCTCAATTTTATAGATTGTCAAAAGTGTTCCCCATTCCAATCTATAATTGGACCATTACAACCATCCAATCTAATCCAAACAACACTAAGTACATAGATAATACAACTCAAATATTACTAAGAGAAAATAATTTAAGCACAAATTGTAAAATTGTCTGTACATCATTCACAATATATATTTAATATTATTGACTCTTTGTTAAATATAATATAAGTAATAAAAATTACTAATGATATAAAGATTTTATACATAGTCAATGCATTATTTATATTACTTTATTTCCTTTATTTCAGAGTCAATGATATTAAAAAAAGGATGGAAGATGATGCTTGACAATATACAAGTTTATTACATTGTCAGTATATACATTTTCTCATAAAAAATTATTAGTTGTATGTAAATATTTATAGTATTATTAAACTCTACCAACAACGCGTTAGTCTAGTAAGGTAAGACCATGCTAGATCCTAGGATGACCAAAAAGATCAATGGTTCGATTTTCAGGAACGACACTTATTAGTAGGGACAGTCACAAATCGAAAAATATTAGTTTTTTACCTAAAAATGAGGGATACATTTGATAATACAAAAAAAACTCTTACCACAAGATATATATATATATCTAAAAAAAAGTAATAAAATAAATGGCAGATGATATGTATAAAAATTTTATATTTATATAGAATAGATATATATAAATATATGTATGTATGTGGGTGTGAAATTGAAATATTAATGTGAAACTGAAAAGGAAATTTCTTAGCAAAGCATTTGTCATAGCCCTTCACAAATAACGCGTTAAATGTTCATTTATGTGGGGCCCTGCTCGTTCTTTATTAGTTCCTGTTCCTGTTTGTTTGTTACCGTGGCAACTGCATTGTCTCACTTCTCTGCTTATACTTTCCTCAAAACTTATCAAAAACAAACCACAATTGCATTTGCTGAACTTTTTTTTTCCTTTTCTTTCCAATTTTTCTAAGTTCATTGTGCTTCCACTTTTTGAAATTTTTTATTTTGAGTTTCTTGGGTGTTGTTAATATCTGAGAAAGAAAAGTTATGGCAGGAAGTTTATTCAGTGGTGGTGCTGTAGGAGCTGTGATGCAAGAAGTGCTGAGAACTGCTATAGAAGCCATAGACAAATGCAGAGATTTCAAACCCACCTTAGAAAACAACATAGACACCTTAGAAGCTTTGACACCATTGGTTGAAGATATCAAACAATATAGTAAAGTATTGGATCGTTCAACTTCACATGTAGAGAAGTTAGAGAATGAAATAGAAGCTGGTAAAGAGCTTGTGAAAAAGTGCTCCAAATTTGGTTGGTGGAGGTTTCTTTCTTTCCCATATTATCATGATAAGCTTCATGCTAGGGATAGTAAACTTGTGAGGCGTTTATCTGTGGACATGCAGGGTCAATTGGTGAGGGATTCTATGGAGATATTGGTGAAGGTGAGAGAGATTCTTGAGATTCTTTGTAGAGAGTGTGTTGGAGTTGGAAAATATGAGAAGTTGTTGAGAGGTTTGAGTGGTGTTCCTGAGAGACCTGTGTTTATTGTTGGTTTGGATGAGAGTTTGAAGAAGTTGAAGATTGAGTTGATAAAGGGTGGTGATGTGTCTGTGTTGTTGTTGACTGGTTTGGGAGGATCTGGAAAGAGCACATTGGCTAAGATGCTTTGTTGGGATGAACAAGTCAAAGGTATATTTCTGCTCCTAGAACCCTCTTTTTGATCATTTGCGAGTTGGGTTTTGGAGACGAATATATGGAAATTTAGACTTCAGAGTTATCTCATAAGTATTATATTTTATGGCTTTGAAGTCTCCATTTCCCTTCCAAAACTTAACTTGGAAACAAACCCTAAATGTTTTTGTTTGTTTTTGTTATGTTCCTTAATGTTTTAAGAAGCTCAGCTGGATCCCCCATGTGTTTGACTAGTTTTCATGACTCCTTATTTGATAATGGAAACATAGTAGGTGGGAATTTTTATTGTTTTTCCCTTTTAATCTATAGGAATAGGACTACACATAACACAACATGTATTACATAGCATCCAAGGGGTTATGAGATTGAGATCATCGATCCAATTGATCACCGAGAGATTATGAAAATGTCAATTTAGTCGTACTTTACATATCATCATTCAATATGGTAACTTCAAAAAAATTGATGATCATAGGAACCAAATTGACTGACGATATGCAAAGTCAAGAACCAAACTAACAATTTAGTAATCTTATAGACCAAATAGACCCATAGTATCAATATGATGGACTTAAAGATCTTTTGCTCATAGAAAAGGCTATATATGTTTGTTGAACAGTTTCACCAATTTGCAACTTTTATAGTGGCTTCAAGCAAGAGATTAAGGCTAAATTTATGAGTTAGTGGTTCATAGCATGTTCCATTTACCATGTTTACAGTGAAATAATGCCATGTCCTCTTATTATAAGATTTTTGTATTCTTAGCTAACAAACTCTTCGGAGATTAAAAACTCTTATGAATAATTCAAATCACGTGAGCTATTAGATTTTCATAGAATGAATGACTAAGATATGGAATAAATTTTTTTAATTTACTCTTGGAGTAAGTGAATCCCCTCTCTTTTAGTTAAAGGTTATAGAATATATCGTTCGTCTAATTTTTACTCTTCTAGTCTAGTGAACTGACTTGCTCTTACATTATGTACATTGCTTGCATTCTGAGATCGTACCAACTCTGAAATACTCCTTGGTGATGAAATTGAGTTGTTTTGACCAGGCAAGTTCGGTGAGAATATCTTCTTTATCACTGTATCAAAAAATCCCATCTTGATGACAATTGCGCAAACACTATTTGAACACTGTGGTCGCCGGGTGCCTGAGTTTCAAAGCGACGAAGATGCCATTAACCGGTTGGGACTTTTGCTGAGGCAAGTTGGGGTTGGAGGAAGTCCAACATTGTTGGTCTTGGATGATGTTTGGCCTGGATCAGAAGCCCTTGTTGAGAAATTTAAGTTCCAAATGAAAGATTATAAGATTTTGGTGACTTCGAGAGTTGCATTTCCAAGATTTGGAAATGTGTTCCACTTGAAACCACTTTATCATGATGATGCAGCATCACTTTTCCATCACTTTGCTCAACTGAAGAATGTCAACAATTCATACATGCCTGATGAAAATCTTGTCCAAGAGGTGCTTTCTACTTATCCAAAATCATTTACACCAATGAGACATGATTGAATGCGAAATCGCGTGTAGTAAAAAAGTTTATATTTGTTGAATTGTTGTCATGCTGCATTCACATATGTAAATGTGACAGTTACAAGAACCATCACCGTTATTAGAACCATGGTTTGATCTGTATATTGCATTTGTTCAAATCATTAAGTCGACTAGAGTACTTACAAGTTACAACCTTGTTCACCAAGACAATTATTATGTATAGTTGCTGATTTTACTTTCTTTCATTGAAATGCAGATAGTGAAAGGTTGTAAGGGCTCACCTTTGGCCCTTGAAGTCATTGGTGGATCTCTCTGTCAACAGCCTTTTGAGGTCTGGCAAATGATGAAGGACCGGTTGAAAAGTCAGTCCATTCTCGAGTCTAATGTCGACTTACTCAGTCGCCTCCAGAATAGCTTAGATATATTAGAAGGCGAATTCTCGGTCAAGGAGAAGGAGTGTTTCATGGACCTCGGGCTATTTCCTGAAGATCAAAGAATCCATGTTCCTGCCCTGATTGACATGTGGACAGAACTGCATAAACTCAATGAGGATGGCACGAAAGCAATGAACATCTTCCATAATTTAATCAACAAGAATTTGGTTAATCTCATAGTTACAAGGTACACAGGATATTTCTCCACCTATTTATTTTTGGCCATTTTCATGCTACATCATAATCAGAGAAAGACAAACTATTTTATTATGACATGATTTATGTTGCTTTGTGTTTAAATATATGCCCTGAAAATAGTCTCTTTCACTTGTAGGGTAGAGCTGTGTATATATACCCTCCCCAGATTAGGTAGAAGCCTCGTATATTGGGCTGTCCTTTTTTTGTTTAAATATATGCATGCTTTTGGTAACATGATTCTGTTAGACAAAAAATATTTTACAAAATTCCATGCAGGAGTTTATATTGTTCTTAAATTATTGACCACATTAGGAAAGGTATAATTTTAAATGCGTTACATCATGACTTTTAATTTAAGATACAATCTATGAACTACAGATGCCAAATTGTATGATGTATTCAGTAAATGGGCTTAATGTTATACCATGGCAACAAAGAAGTGAAAAATATAAACTACAATATTAAATTGGCTTAATGTTATAATTTCTTCTTAACCAGGAAAGTTGCAATGGACACAGATATGTACTACAATAACCACTTCCTCATGCAGCATGATCTCCTTAGAGAGTTGGCGATCGTTCAGAGCAGCCAAGAACCATTTGAACAGAGGGAAAGACTGATGATTGACTTGACTGGAGATAATCCCCCTGAATGGTGTGCCAGACAGAATCAGCAAGGTATCATTTCTCGAATGTTGTCATTCCTTCCGATACGGTGGACGAAACAGAAGCGGAAACAGGTTGCTGCCCGCATTTTGTCTATTTCAACTGGTTTGCTCTCTCTATCTCTAAACTGGTTTGTTCTTATTAGTCATTAGCATATGACAAATGCTAATATAGGATGTTTTATGCAGATGAAAATTTCACTTCAGATTGGTGCAACTTGTTGCAACCTGATGAAGCTGAGGTTCTGCTTCTAAATATTCGTTCCAGCAAGTTCACCTTACCAGAATTCACTGCAAAAATGAGTAAACTTAAAGTACTCATAGCCACAAATTACAGTTTTCATCCTTCCGAGTTAAACAAATTTGAGCTATTTGAGTATTTACCTGACTTGAAAAGAATTAGATTAGAGAAGGTTTCACTTCCTCACCTATGCGAATTCAAGAGCCTGCAAAAATTATCACTTCATATGTGTAATACAAGGCAGGCTTTTGAAAGCAGTCGTATCGAAATTTCGGATGCACTACCAAGTCTAATGGAGTTGAACATCGATTATAGCAACGATCTTGTTAAATTGCCTCCTGGGCTATGCAAAATTACCACATTGAAGAAACTTAGTATCACCAACTGTCACAACCTTTCTGCGCTGCCCCAAGAAATCGGAAAGCTGAAGAATTTGGAAGTGCTTAGGCTTAATTCCTGCTCTGATTTGGTAGCGATGCCAGAATCAGTTGGAAGCCTTCATAATCTGCGCCGTCTCGACATCTCGGATTGCATAAGCCTTATTCAATTACCGAAGGACATCGGTAACTTGAATAGCCTTGAGAAGCTATACATGTTCGGTTGCACAAGATTAAGTGGATTACCATACTCAGTCATTAACTTTGAGGGTTTAGATCATTTGATATATGTAATATGTGATGAAGAGGTGGCTGCTTTATGGGAAAATTACACTGAACTTCAAAACTTGAAGATAGAAACATCTAAAACAGATATTAGCTTAAAGTGGCTTGGATCCATGTAAAATTTAAAACATCATTTCTTCTCATGTGTTTTAGTGTTTATCTTGTGTTAAAAAAACAGTTTATAATCCAGAATCTGAGAGCTTTTTCTCTTCTTTAAGCATGCACTATGCTTTCTCTTGATTTTACATTGGTAAATTGCATCAACAGATCATTAAATACCAAACCTTAAAAATGTCGAATATAACTTGTTACCGGGTATAAGAATGCAATTGTGATGATCTGAAATTTATAAATCACCATTCACCACAACTTCTTATTTTATTTTTATAAACTTTCCTATAGATATTGAATAAGTTGCTAAATCTAAACATTGACTAATAAATGTATTTAATAATAAATAATAAATATTGAAAAGGAAAACTGCCCAAAAATATCCCTTGAACTTCATTGCGGGGCAAAAATATGTAAAATAATACATTAAACTCATGGGTTGTGAAATAATATTTGCTGTCCTGGATTAAAGACCACATTCAAAGTACAGTTCAACATTTTTTTTTCTTACATATTTTTGAAGACGAGGGACTAAATCACAGTATTTTTGAACAATGAAGGACTATGTTCTACCCTACCAAAGTTTATGATCTTTTTTTACACATAATCATGCACTTCAATAAAAAATCAAGATTATTTTGACATTTCCCAAATAAACATATGGGAATAGACACCTCCTAATATAATTTAGAATGAGTATAATATCTATACATTGACATTGTTAAAATTTATCTATAGTAAGTGCATTATTCACCCTTTGAATTACTTTTTTTCAACGATTCAGTTATTGTTGAAAATGAATGGTGGACAATACGATAACAATGTAAAAAACTCTTACATTATCAATGTACAATTTTTTCTCTCATTTAGAATCCCTGTGGTTCACTTTAATACTCTGGTATCGATTGGAAAGTATCTAAATTTCTTTCTGGTGCATATTTTATGTACTATTTATAAAAGATAACTTACATTTTAATTGTATGTTAAACTTGGTGAGTTGCATAAAACACTGAAGAGGTAGAAAAATTGGAATGACACACGAACTAGCAAATCTCACTAAAACTAACCATTTACAGAGAATGTGTATAGAAACAGGGATATGTAAAACATGATTAACATAATGTCCAATTTAACTAGCTGTGAAAACAACTTAAAAGACTAACGTAAATATATAATATATAAAGTAAGTATTCACCAAGAACAGAGGAAAGGGTGGGTAACAATCATTTCTTCTACAGTGTAAGTGATACTGATAAATGGTACTGTATGTTGACAACTCCAAGAAGCATACAAACATATAAATTAACATCAGCATCTTTGTATTATCCATGCTAATCTACAGAAAATGCAGGCATCACATATTTGTCATAGAAGCTCAACATTAAGATGCACCCCTTTTAATATGCTGTCTTACATGTGCAGAGGATGATTAAGTTTATATGGCATACACTATCTCTCCACTGCTATCTATATCAAGCTCAGATTCAGATTCTAATTCGTCGATGTCCTCATCCATGTCGATGTTATCAGCCATAAATTTGTCTAGAGAATAGGTTCCGGCTGCTGGTATTGTAGCCTCTGAAATTATCTGCATGATTGTATCAGTGCTCTGCATGGGTTGATCCGGCTCTTCAAATTGGTTACCTGTCATTTTCTCATCCATCAGGTCTGCAGGGAGATTCTTCAGAAACCATTCATCATTCCAGATTTCAGCCATGGTGATTCTCTATCACATTAGTGTACCAAGGCACAAGATTCTCAAATAAGTGATTGGAATAACAAAGTTAAATTCCTATCTTGTACAGGTGCATCTCATTATAAGCATAAAATATTTTGCATAAGCTTATTGGTCCAATCATGGGATTGTGAAGTGTAAAATTTAACACATGCATCTAAGGAACAAAAATTGCTCGGGAATGAATAGTTTGAGTCAATCTAGAAAGTTTTACTGACATCAATTGATGTTTTCACATGTGTGCTTTCATTTTAGAGTAAATACTTATATTAGTCCTCATATTTTTTTACCTTACCAATTTGGTCCCTAGAAAATTGTAAAACCCAAAATATTCCCCGAATTGAAATTAGTCTCTATCAGGTGTTATAAAACATACTAAAAAAGACTAATTTGACCCACAATTAAAATTTTTGGGGACCATTTTGGGTTTTTCAAAATCTAAGGGATCAAACTGGTAAGGTCGAAAAACATGAGAGTCTGAAATGTGTATTTACTATTCATTTTAATAATAAGAGAGATGTTACAGTAAATGCTGAATTTTCAAAATATAATTGGGTACATCTGCACTGACAATGGCATGTGTCCTTTGCGCTGAAATTGCATGCTAATTAAACTCAGAAAGTACCTCTGCCGGCTCGAAGACAAAGATCCTAGAGATAAGGTGGCGACACCCCGGAGATATTTGAACAAAGTCAGGAATGGAGTACTGGACACTAAGAACTCTCTGCAAGGAACCAACCAAATCATGTTTTGTTGAAGAAATAGACACTACTCATCAAGAAATTAACCGAATATCTTAAGACCTGACATACCTGAATTGTCTTCCGGAAATCCTTTGGTTCATTAGGATCTTCAAAAGGATATGACCCAACTAGCATCACATATAAGGTTACTCCACATGACCAGACATCTGCAAGCTGATATTAAATGCACAACATAACAACAGCAACCCATTCAGATATCCAACATACAAACTAGTGAAGATAAAAATTGAAACGTTTTATATTTAAGGCAATTTCACACCAGGGCTTATCTATGGATATCGGAATTGGACTTTAATTATACAACTAACTAAACCAGTGGGAGAAGAATATCACACTACTAAAGTTCTATTAAGAAGGAGAAGGGCTCAAAATTTCACACTTATCTGCAAGTGGTTTTACAGTGCAACCATGAAAATGGGCACACAATTACATGTTTGCACATGAAAGTTTAAGCAAAAAAAAGAAAGATTAGGAATCATATAAAGAAGAGTGAAGGGAGAAAGTTGGAAGGTATTAATCTCAATTAATTATCTTCTATAGTTATATTCAGAACATATTTTTTTAATGATCAACCATAAAATGTAATAATAAAATAAGTGGGGTAAACCAGGGTGTAAATCACCTCCCATTTTGATAATCACAACTGTACACATAGAAGACAAAACTGTAAAGTGGCAATGATGTTAACATTTAAAATTAGAGTCAAAAAGATCTGAACTGCATGAAGATGACAATCAGAAAAGAAAAATGTCCTTTGTTTGGAGTCCGGAATCAAGACCAGAATGACCACTGGACTAGATGAGAACAGATTGACTATAAAAATATCATTGCTTTAGTTCTTATACAATGAAAAGTCGAGAACTCAGTCTCACCGACCCACAAAGTATGAGAAGTCGACAACAAAATTCTTCATTGAATCCAATGTGACAGTAATAATTCTACAGGAAAATTATACCATGAAAATAACTAAATAAGTACTCTACCTTTCCATCATACTCTTGCCTCAACAATACTTCTGGAGCAATATATGCAGGAGTTCCCACAGTTGACTTTGGTTGTGAATGAAGCACTGAAGACTGTAAATAACAACACCAATCAGATTGGCAAGATATAGCAATTGTTTACATATCATTTATTATTATTAGATATATTCTAATTATGTATTTGATATTATTTCCTTAGTTGATTGTAATCCCTAAACTTTAGGGATTGATTAGGTTCCCAATGTACATAAATATCGTATCAACCATTCATGAAATGCATGTCACATATTATTCATGGAATCAATATGGTATCAGAGTCCAACTTCTCTCCAATTTTTCATGGTCCAAAAGAAGTCCTTTCATCATGGTCAAAGGTAACCCTTTTCCTAGTTCGGTACTTCGTAGAATGGACATGTTGGGAAGTAAGTCTCACATCCTCTGTCTCGTTCTCGATGTCATGGTTTAAATACAAGTTGGCCAACTCCTCTCATGGGCAATTGGTGTTGTTAGTCAATTTATGGACTCTCCGTGTGATATTCATTGGCATGCAATTTTTCACATCCTTAGATGCATCAAAGGGTCACCTAGAAGGGTCCTATTTACACATATCATGGAGATATTAACATTGTTGGGTATTCAGATGCAGAGTGGGTAGGAGATCCAAGTGATATACGGTCCACTATAGGCTATTGTGTTTTTATAGGTGAGAACCGCATCTCTTGGAAGAGTGAGAGGATCAGCTTGCCGACATATTTACTAACCTTTACAGGGTCCTAGGATAACATACATATGTGAGCTAGGTGCATATGATTCCAGCTTGAGTGAGAGTCTTGAGATATCATTTATTATTATTAGATATATTCTAATTATGTATTTGATATTATTTCCTTAGTTAGTTTATTGTAATCCCTAAAATTTGATATTACATGCTGGATTGGCTTATCAACACCAAAAGGTGCAATGGCCAAGTTATCAGATTCCTAAAGAATACCAGGAAACATATTATAGTTCCACAGGCAGAAGCAGGTTCAAATATTGGAACAATGCAATGGAATGCCACTGTGTGCAAGTGCTAATCTGAAATTTAACTGTGGCTCCTCTAACGTCTTTATCACCTCATCCATGGCATGATAGTTGGTGAAACATGAATTTTCTATTCAAAACTATATATGACAACCTTAATGGTTTACACTTTGGACAAGCCAACGTCTAGCATATTAATGCATGAAGGCTAAAAAGCACAAGCATATTAAAATAACTCAGACCATCAAAATTCACCACGAAGGCATGAACATTCACGCAGAATTGGCTCTTCCAATATACCAAATACTGAAGGCGTCTCATGGAGCTACGCAAATCCACAATGGCAACCTAAGTCTGGCAAAAAAAAGTGACTGACAAGGCAACTTCAAAACACCGAGATGCAGGAAGTATTTTGGAGGTGTAGCGGGTTAGGATTTAGTATGAAGAGCTAGCATAAATGTGAATTATGAAGGTTTGTGACAAGAGAATCATTTGAAGGTAAAAATTATTCAACAAAACATATCACAGTAAACATGTAAGGACTGAAAGACCTAGTGAGATAAGAAAACCTTACCTTAGAGTACCCAAAATCACATATTTTCAAACGAGGTGCTGGGCTTCCATCCAACAAAGTGTTTTCCAACTTCAGGTCTCGGTGACATACTTGCTTCATGAAGATATATATTATAGAAAACCGATACATCAGACATAATGTTCATTAGACTGATCTATCCTACATTCCAGTGTAGGTTAAATACAATTCAGATCAGACAGTGGCGAAGAGGAAAAAGTTTAATTACCATTGCATGGCAGTAACTGACCCCAGATATGAGTTGTTGAAAGAAGAAACGAGCCTGTAACATAACAATTGGTTAGCAAGTTATAAAGGGAACAGATTAAAAAGTACAAATTTCATCTGAGTGAAGTGATAGCATAAAAAAAGCAAACTGTAAACATTTATATAAGACCTCATCCTCAGTAAAACGTCCTGCAGCACTGATTCGCTCAAAGAGTTCACCTCCGGATGCATATTCCATTACAATGGCCAGATGAGTAGGAGTTAGAATGACCTGAGTGAAATTTTATAGAACATTACATATTACAAATAAATGCAGTTACCCATCCTCTATACTACAGTCACAATGGAAAATTGTTCAAAATATATATATATATATACACACACACACCACTTACCTCTTTAAACCTAACAATGTTAGGGTGTCTCAAAGACCTGTGATTAATTATTTCTCTCTTGACATTTTCATCAATCTGTGACCCACAAAAACATGATAGGAAAGTACTATTAGTAAAAATTTAAAGTTGATCGACTCGATAACTAAATAAATAACTGACAACAAGTATAAGTATAAAAAAGTTCATCTTAAAGATCATAGTTCATTTTAAAAGTTTATTTTGGAATACCAAAAAAATTTCTCGGATTCAAAATTGGAAAATGAATCTCTAAACCTAAACCACATTCTTCATCCGCCCGACCAAAGTATGATCTAACCAACCCTACCTTAAACCCTCACACTTAACCTCCTCAAGCATCATCACAACCAAAAATATAACCCACTCCCGTAACCAATATTGAAAAAATAAATACTGAATGAAATAATTACCAATAACAAATAATGAAATTAGCTTCTTCAATTAAAGGAAATAAAGTCGGGAAAATAAATGACAATTTAATGTTCCACAGCTCAAAGTTATCAAAGAGAGATGGTTTAATGGGTTCAAATTCAGCAAACAGTCTCATCGCTTACGTCTATCTATCCTCCCGAGACCCATTAGGGTCCGTTTGCGAATTGAGTTTTGGAAGAGAAAGAAGAGAAATAGAAGGTTTGATGGCTATGAAACTTTCCTTTCCATTTCTTTCCCTCTTATGTCTACCTATCCTCATCAAATTTGTTTGCGAGTTCGGTTTTGGAGGGAACGAAAGATAAGACTTAGAGCCATAAAATACACTTGTTAGATGACTCTAAAGTTTTCTTTTACAATTCTTTCTCCTCCAAATACGAACTAAGAATAAATGAAGTCTCATGTACTCGACCATCTTTTTTGAAATCAGTAAAGAAAACCGGAAAAAAAATCACAAACCAAAAATAGAAACCCAACGAAGCATGAAATTTGGTATAAATAGCATCACACGTCAGCAACAACCCAAAACACTATATCTAACTCACCCCAACAATTAAAGCAAAACCAGATCATGTAATATTTCCCTCTTTTTTCAGTTACCCAAAAACGTGAAAAACAAAATTTTCCATAACAAGAGACACAACAATAACAACAACAACACAAACAAAAACAAAACAAAACAAAATAAAATAAACACTTCTAACCTTATCACCTCTTTCAATATATTTCACAGCAACAAGTTCTTTAGTATGTTTATCTTGCATCAATCTCGCAACACCAAAATTTCCAGACCCTATATCTCGTACCAGATCGTAACGGTCACTATCGTGCATGATCGGCATATCCATTCCGGGTCCCACCGTAACCGAAGCCCGATCCATTTTATTACAATACCCGAATCGCAAAACGACGACGTATTGTTTTTTTTATTTGCGGCGAAACGCGATTACATCAGAGGTTGGGAAACGGCGTCGTATTGGGGAGTTATTGGTGAAGGGAAGGGAAAGGAGGAATGAATAGATATAAATATGGATTGGGTTTTTGGAATGGAATACTGGAAATGAAGGAGAAGTAGAGAGGAAACGGTGTCGTTTTGGTTTGGGTTTGAGGTGACGTAGGTTGTGCTCCTTGTGTTGTAAGCAATGTTGTCGTTTTTGTGTATTGCGTTTTCTCTCACTTCATTAAATGAGTTTGATAATGAATAACATGTTCTTTGGATATTAAGGAAGTTGTTTACTGATATGGTGCTCTAAGTGGATTAGTATTAAATGGGGAAAGGCAATTAGTTAGAAAGTAATTCACTTTTTATCGGTATTAAATCAGAACATATATGTTTATGCTTCTTCTCTCATTTCATTTTCATGTTTGTAGATGTTAATCTATTTTGCCCTTCACATTATTTAATTTTTACAAAAAACCATATAATCTATACTATATATAAAGTTAAAACATGGTGTAACTTCCACCATGGTGTAACTTTCATTTCCTATTTTGCCCTTTGCATTAATTAATTTTTACAAAAAAACCATATAATCTTAATTAACCACCACCAACACATTAATTAACTATATTTCTCACCTTAAACTAAATATTATCATAAACACATAAAAATTATAATATAAAGTACACTGAATACAACAAATATATTCTAATGATAAAAAATGAAATATATAAAAATTAAATACGTAGTATCATACAATATTGACCGACTGGCACGAAGTGCATGTACACACTAGTTATATATAGTTATATATTAACTATCACTATGATTCTATTTTGCCCTTAATATTTTTTTTATTTTTTATTTATAAAGTAAAATCATATAATCCTATATAACTATGATCAATAAATCATACTTTAAGTTAGATATTATAATAAATACAAAAATTATAACATGAAACACATCAAATAAAAAACATTTTAATTCTCTAAAATAAAAAACACAAATTTAATACTTAATACCATAAAATAAGAATGTGGATACACACTAGTGAATATAAAATAAAAAGTTACATCATCTTACATATTTACTTTAAGCATTCAATATAATAATTATACTAAATGATGTTTGGTGGTTCTGTAGTAGATTACAAATTTAAATTTTAGAGTCTATACCTATTTTGATTTCTTAAAGAGTTTTATATGTAACAAATTAGTCTCACAAAATTTGAAAATCTAAAGTAATTCTTTATATCAAATTAATTATTTTTAGTATTATTACAGAGATTATTATAACTTATATTTATGACATTTGAGTACTAATATTTTATTTTCTAGATGATTAAAAGGTATATGTAAAAATTTATAAAGATGAAACTGAATATTCAATTTATATTTTAAATATAGTTTTATCTCTAAATAGAGAAAAGATCGAAATTAATTATAAAACAAAATAAATATTATTTTCCTATTGGCACGTACCGGTCAGAGTACTGGTATAGTGGTACAGTAGTTTAACTGATGATTCAGTAATTAAATCACATGCTGGTTAAACCGGATATAATTACTTATATTTATATATATATATATATATACACATATAAATATATATAAACCTATAACAAAAAACTAATATTTTTTTATTTTCATTAAAAAATTAATTTTAAATAAAATCGATTGGTATGACCTGGTCGATTCAATTGAAAACCGACCGTCATACCAAGTTTTGAACATTATAATTATATGATATGTAAAATTGTTATATCATATAAGTATTGAGACCGATTTATCGGTTGAACTGACCGACACAAACCGACATTTACAACACTACTTCATTTCATATCCTTTTTATTTGTAATTTCGTTTTTTTATTTATTACTCATTTTCAATATCTATTTCTCCATTTTTCATTAGTATATAGTTTTCCAGTAAAAAAATATCAATTTTTATATTATATGATAATTTATTGAATTATATGTATAACCTTAAATCTATTTAAAAATAGAATGGAGTTAATATCTTTTAAACATACATGTCGATTGAATAAATTAGTTTTGATGTGTTGGTTGGGATCCTCTCTAGTACTTAAATATGGTGGAAAGTTGTGTTTAATAATTTGTAATTTTTTATTTAAATAACTTAAAATTTGAATCTTTAAAAACTTTTGAAGGACATATGACATCATTTTTATACTGTGATGATGCATAGACGATCACTTAGCATGGCTTCTACGAGGGAAATGAGAGAGGAAGGTCCCCTACTTAAAATAACAAATCATAATTGGATAGATTTAGATAATCAATTAGGTCTAGGTGGAATTGCTCTCTCAATTATTTACTGTGAAAGCATGGGGTGAGAGGAGGATCATGTGTGTGAGGGAATGAGAGGCTTAGGCCTTGTTTGGGAGGGGAAGGGAAAGGAAGGGATGACTTTGGAAAACCTTTCACTTGTTTGGGAGTTGGATCAAGGAGAAGGGAAGGTTAGGATTTCTCAAACCCTCCAAAATCTTTCATGTGTCTATTTTTTAAGTTCTCCCAATTTGGGGTTGTTTGGAGATAAAATGTCAAAATAGCTGTTTAGTAATAATATATAATTACATATTATTGTTCATTTCTCATTGTTAATTACATTTTTAAGTAAAAATAAAAAAATATTCTTACATTATCATTAGTTTACCCTCTTCATCTAAATTTCATACTCCCAAACAAGGGAGATGATTTACTTCCTTTCCCTTCCCTTCCTCCCCTTCCTAATCCTTTGATCCCTCTCCACCCCTTTCTCTTCTAACTCCCAAACAAAGTCTTAGTGTTTGGTAACATGTTTTCTTGATTCATTCATTATCCATAGTGGTTGTTGGGAAGGATAAGAAAAGAGGACTTTTGTGGGGTTGATTTGGTCAATTGAGATGAGAATGTCTTTAATGTCAAGCCTACTGATTTTCTTTCCACATACTAAAAGGAAAAATGTTATATTGATGGACAAAATTTTATTTTGAATGTTGATTGTCTAATACAATCTTCACTTTTTATTCTAACGTAAGATAAACTTGTAGAGCATAAAGTACACACGGATAGATTAATCTAATTTTTAAAGGTAAGGAAAGTCAGGAAAAATTATAGACGAAATAATTATAAAAGATTGGGTAATATATTAATGAACATGAATTATAATATACTATTATTACATAAGTAGGTGGTAAATGTCTTGGATTTCTATAGCAGATAAGTAGAACTGTAGAAGTCTCCACCTTACCATATCTAGTTGGAAAGAAATTGAAATATATTTATAATGCAAAGGTCTAAATCTCTAGTACAAATCCTAGCTTTTAGTTAGAAAAAAAAGAGAGAAAATTTATATGGTTTGAGATTAATGCTTCCAATCAATTTCTTACTATTATAATATATTAATGATTTAAAATTAAATGTGTCTATTTGAAATCATTGATAAAGATATAGGTCATGAAAGTTAATCCTAAATTATGTAATAATTTCTCTTTATAGAAATAAAAGGATTTAATTTAACAAAGCACAAATCTTAAAAAACGTTAGTGACAAATATTTGTGTACCAAGTCACTAAGGCTAGCATAAAAATAGTAAAATTAAATAATGTAATTGAAATAGTGTAATATGAGAAGAAGGTTGAATTGTGTTTACCAACTTTAGACTAAAATTAAAACTTTCAAAAGGTTAAAAAGAATTTAAACAATAGTTCAAAAATTCAGACATCTGACTCACTTATTTTGATGGAAGAGTTTTTCAAAAGATTAAATAGTCTTAATAAAAACTTAAATGAAAA
This sequence comes from Lupinus angustifolius, assembly GCF_001865875.1. Classification (NCBI taxonomy): domain Eukaryota; kingdom Viridiplantae; phylum Streptophyta; class Magnoliopsida; order Fabales; family Fabaceae; genus Lupinus; species Lupinus angustifolius. Next base: position 29,073 of record NW_017725589.1, read on the forward strand.
GTTTTTGATAAAAATATTTGGTGTCACAATGCAAAACTTCTCAAGCTAGAAAGCAAGAATAATGAGTTAATTGATAAAAAGTTTGAAACATATTTTTAAACATTTTCATCCGTATTATAAGTTATGTCCAATTTCTTAGTAACATCAAATTCCACTATAATCCAACATATATTATATCGGTAAGTATTGTTTTTACAACTAATTTCTTTATGAAAAATAACTTGAGTATTGTTTGCAGATTCTACATCTCCAAACTCAACACTAATCAATGGTTTGTATTAAAAACAAATTGCAATTTGCTAGTCTTTCAATCACACTTGCAAAGTGGAATAAATATGAAAGAAAATTTAATAGTGAATGTTTGAACACGAAAGACCAATTTAGTTCAAAGCCATTTAATACAAATGACGAACATAATGTATGAAACGAATGAGAGCTTTTGAATGTGCTTCATATTATTCTCTCGGGTTTGTCTTTTGCTCTTCAACTAACTCTAAGGCTATTTTCAGATGAAACAAATTAATTAAGTCATTACTTTAGTCGTTGAAGTTTTGCTAGAACTTACTCTTAAAATTAATATTTGTTTAGATTTTTCTTCTCTCTCCAACTTAATTTTCTCTTACACTTATACAACATCATTAATGCTTCACAATCACTATATGTTGAGCATTTAATACTTCACGATAGCTAAAAAAATGTGACCGAAGCGAGAATATTTGTTTTGTATAGTAGTCTCAAAAAGTGGTGACTTGCAAGATTCTTTTATACTTGCAATAAAAAATTCATTTAGTGGTAATAAAGTGTTTTTTTGCTTTCTGCAAAAGCAGATAGGTCAAATAAGCTTCGTTCACTTTATAATTTCATTCTAATTTTCTTTTATTCAGACAAATCTCTAGAGATATTAATAGGGCTTTACTCTATCTTGATTTAACTAGATAGATTCTTCGCTTTTATCTAATTCATCTCTTACTTTGTTGAATATGAACTTTGTTGATTTATAATACTTATATGTGAGTGAGAGTATTCTAGTTCAATGATCATGTGAATCTTGGAGTGTGGACAAGTCATGAACATTGACGGTTCATGAACATCGACAAGTCAATTTTCAAACTCTTGAAAATGATCTTCTATCATTGTCGTAATGGTATACATGATTGCGCATAAAATACTTAGTTAGTTTAAACATTTATTTTAAGTTGTATGATTTTATACACGCTGAAAATAAATAGTTATAACATTCAAACATTTGAAATTAGTTTATGAACATACGGGGGAAGCTTTATAAAACATAGATTAAAGACTTAATATTTTTCTAAAACTTTTTCTTTATAAAAATTTCAAATTTTCTCTTCTTTAATAATATAAAAAGATGTATACTTTCTACCATGATTTGACATCATTCAAAATAGTTAAGAAAAGATAAAGAGAAACTTCCATTGAAGAAGAAGTCAAGGTACATAAAAATAACGTCATTGACAATACATTTCTTGACTCAAAAGAAATATAAGATTCTAAGAAACTAATACTTAAAAGACCTTAGGGCATAAATAAATCTTGCAACATCCTTTGTATAGTTGTTACTTGAACCAACATTCTTTCTTTGAAATCTTGTTGTTGTTCTCTTGTAGTGTTTACAACTTGAATCATTGTTTGGAAATCTTATTTCCGGTTTATCTTTGTAGCATACAACTCATCCAATCTTTAATGAAGGGATGAGTCCAAGAGTGGAATAGGCAGAGGATTGATGAGAAGGTTGAAGTAATTATGGTTGAGAATTAGTATCAATTTCAAGAATAATTGTTCCAAGAGTATAGACTTCATTGTCTGATTCAATAGATTTGGTATCGCTCTCACAGACCGCACCAAACAGTACTTTACCCCTAGATGTCCAATCAACTAATGTGCCTCAAGACATTTCGGAGAGAGCCAACTAGCTATGGGGAGTGAGAAACATAGGATGATACTCTAGAAGTATAATAACTTCTGGAGGTGGAAGAGATTTGAGTAGTAAGGTTGTTTCTCGTATGGGAGAATTAACATAAGCTAGGGGTGATTGTGCATGGACTTGTGATGTTTGATGGATTGGTTAGGTTGTGTGTGAAGGTAAGGGTTGTGTGGTGGTGACTCACAAGGTTGAGATGAAAATAAAAAGGGACCTGAGGGTGAAGGTAGGTCTGAATATTCAGATGAGATAATGACAAGTTTTAACCTAGATAGTGATGGAAAATTCAACATAATAACAATGTAAACTCTAACAGATTATATGCAACGGATAATAATTTCCTCAACTTGCTAGAATCTGTGAGGAGCAATATCAGATAATGCAGTAACACACAAGCACGCCAAAATTTTAACGTGGAAAACCTTCCCAAAGTGAGAAGTAAAAACCACGGGCACAAGCCAGTCAATCAAGATCCACTATAATCAAAATAGGAAGACAAGAGTGTCTCCAAAATACAGCACAAAACGTGCTCAATAATACGGCACACAACATAGCAACAAGCTTGAAAATGAGAACAAGAAAACCAGAAACACAGCTGCTGGAACAACTCGATTTCTACCACCTTGGATGTTATCTCATGGACCCAACAATTCAGAATGAAGTACTATAAGTTGTGAACCTGTTGTCCAAATTTCAGCCCGATCCAACAGTGAGCGAAGACGCAGTCGTGAATTTCCCATGACTGCTCGAAGTTCCTACGGGTTTAGTTTTCTTATCTTCTTTCACACTTTTCAATTGCCTCTTTTTACATAAATTGTCTGCCCACCCTTGCCACATCTGACCCATATCTATTAGATTAAGTGGGACAAGTGAGCTTTGCCCAACTGGGTCTTTCTCCACATAGGAAGGGAGCCCAAACCCAACATATCTCCCCTCCACAACTATGTGGAGAGAATCGCCAAATCGGCGATCTCACAACAAGTTTCAAACTTCCACCTTGAAAAGGCCTTAATCATCATATCAACACCATTATCATCTGTATGAACCTTAGCCAATTCCAACAACCTAGCATCCAAAACATCACATATCCAATGATACCTTACATCAATGTGTTTGGACCAAGAATGAGAAGTTGAATTCTTCCCAAGATGAATGGCACTTTGACTATCACAAAATAACAAGTATTTGTCTTGGACAAAACCAAGCTCTTGCAATAATTTCTTCACCCAAAGCAACTCTTTGCATGCCTCTGTAATGGCAATGAACTTTGCCTCAGTAGTGGACAATGCAACGCACTTTTGCAACCTAGATTGCCATGCTACAGCCCCCCTGCAAACTTAATCAAGTAACCTGAAGTGGACTTTCTGGAATCAATATCTTCAGTAATATCAGAATCAGTATAGTCCACAAGAGTAGGTTTATCACCTCCAAAACAAAGCCTCAGATTAGCAGTACCATAAAGATACCTCCAAATCCATTTCACAGCATTCAAATGCTCTCTACCTAGATTTGACAGAAATCTACTAACTGTGCCAACAGTATGTGCAATACCTTGTCTTGTACACACCATTGCATACATCAAACTTCCCACAATAGATGCATAAGGAACTCGTTGCATATCTGATTTTTCAGTTTTATTTAAAGGATACTATTTAGCACTTAACTTAAAATGAGTAGCAAGAGGAGTGCTTACCGCCTTAGCATTTTCCATTTGGAACTTCTGTAACACTATCTTAATATAGTGTTCTTGTGACAGCCAAAGTTTCTTTTCTTGCATATCTCACATGATTCTTATACCAAGAATCTACTTAGAAGCTCCCATGTCTTTCATGGAAAATGACTTGCCTAGTTGTTTCTTTAACCTGACAATCATGGAAATATTTTTCCCAACAATAAGCATGTCATCAACATACAATAACAGGATGATAAAATCACCATCAACAGACTTTCTAATGAAGACACAATGATCAGAAGTAGTCTTCTTGTAGCCTTGCTCACACATAATAGACTCAAACTTCTTGTACCATTGTCGTGGAGCCTGCTTCAAACCATATAAACTCTTTTCAGCCTACACACATAGTCTTCTTTCCCTTTAATAAGAAAACCATCAGGTTGCTTCATATAAATCTCTTCTTTCAAATCACCATGAAGGAAAGTTGTTTTTACATTCATTTGCTCTACTTCCAAATCAAGAGTAGCAGCCAAACTCAATACAATTCTAATGGATGACATCTTCACCACGGGAGAAAAAATCTCACTGAAATCAACCCCATTTCTCTGCCTGAAATCTTTAACCACCAATCTGGCTTTATACCTTGGAGATGTAGAATTACTTTCTTGCTTCACCCTGTAAATCCACCCGTTTTCCAAAACTTTCTTCCCTTTTGGCAATTTGACGAATTCAAAAGTGTGATTATCATGCAATGATTTCATTTCCTCTTGCATTGCATCCAACCACTTATGCTTTTCTTTGTTCTCCATGGCTCATGATAATATTCAGGTTCTCCCCCATCTGTCACAACAACATAGTCATCAGAAGGATACCTGGTAGATGGTTTCCTGTGCCTATTAGACATCCGAAGTTGAACTTGAGGTTGTTCAGGTGCATCACTAAGATTCTCATCTTGTGACATCTCATGTTCATATTCAACAATATCAATGGGAAAATCTAAATCATCTCCAAGTCGTTGATCACCAACATAATCATGTTGCTCATCATTTTGAATATTATTCTCAACTGTATCCAAATCATGTATTGGTGTCCAAAATGGATCAATATCAGAAAATCTAATATCTTCCTCGGGTGTAGTCTTCTTCATCTTATCAATGTCTTAAATGGTTTGATCTTCCATGAACTTCACATTATGGCTTCTAACAACCTTTTCCTCAACATGATCATATAACCTGTAGCTAAATTCATCTTCACGATAACCGATAAAGATGCACTGTCTTGTCTTCGTATCAAACTTGGACCTTTCATCCTTTGAAACATGCACAAATGTCTTGCAATCAAAGACTCGCAAATGATCATACCTGACATTCTTTCCAAATCAAATCTTGTCTAGCACCTCAGCATTCAGAGCAACTACAAGACTAAGATTAATAACATGCACTTCTGTGTACAATGCCTCACCCTAGAAATGTTTAGGTAATTTTGCTTCAGAAAGCATGCACCTAACTCTTTCAACCAAAGTTCTGTTCAACCTCTCTGCTAAGCCATTAAGTTGAGGAGTCTTTTCATGTCTAATACCTTGCTGCTTGCAGTAAATATTAAATGGTCCATAATACTCACCACCATTGTCAGTACGAATGCATTTCAACTTCTTGCCAGAATGTCTCTCAACCAAAACATGGAATTGTTTGAAATTTTCAAGCACTTGGTCCTTTATCTTCAAAGCATAGACCCAAAGATTCCTTGAACAATCATCAATAAAAGTAACAAAGTAAAGTGCACCACCAAATGACTTTACCTTCAATGGACCACAAACTTCAGAATGCACCAATTCAAGTAACTCTGACTTCCTTGAGGGAGGATTCTTCTTAAAGGATACTCTGGTCTACTTACCAGCCATGCAATGAGAACATTTCTCCAACTCTGTACTCTTTAATCCTGGAAGTACATCCTTTTTGGCTAAACAATTCAACCTTTTTTTACTAATATGACTAACTCTGCGCTGCCACAAAGAAGCCTCCATATCCATAACATTCACACTTTATTTAGAAACCAAAGCTTTTGTCCAATACAGTGTAGAAATTTTCTCCCATCTGGCTACAACCAAGTTACCTCTAGTGAGTTTTCATTTTCCAGATCCAAATTGATTATCATAACCATCATCATCAAGCATATGCACAGAGATTAAATTGAAGCGAACGTCTAGAGCATGTTTAACTCCTCTCAACAACAACTGCATTCCCATGTTGGTATGCAAACAAATATCACCAATACCAACTACCTTTGACACACCATCATTACCCATCTTTAGAAGTGTAAGATGTGAAAAACTCCTTCATTGGTGTAACATACAGTGTAGCACCACTATCAATTATCCATATACTCTCATCTGATACAAGATTAATCAAATCACGGTCACAGAATTAATAAGATCATCACAAGTGGCAGTAGTAACACGCTCATCATCACCATGATTCTTCTCGTTCTGCTTGCCCTTCTAGTCTTTGTTTTCCCTTTTCCATTGAAAAAAATTCTTCTGTATGTGACTTGCTTTGTGACAATAGTGGCACTCCACATTCTTGTATCTGGACTTGGACTTACTTCTTCCCTTTTCTCTATCACCTTTCAGTTCCTTTCTATGACTTCTCCCCCTGTTTCCAGTGACAAACACCTCAGAATGAGATGAAGTACCATGTGTCTTCCTTCTCATCTCCTCATTAAGAATACTTCCATTTATACTCTCCAAAGAGACAATACCATCATGGGCTGAATTTTTAATTGAAACTGGAAATGTTTCCCAAGAATCTAGTAGAGTATTCAATAGCCATAGTCCCAACACTTAATCATCAAACTTGATACTCATTCCTAACAATTGATCAAGGACCCTTTGAAAATCATTCAAGTGATCTGAAATAGAAGTTCCTTCATTGTACCTCAAATTCATCAAGGAATTCAACAAATATAATTTATTATTCCCTGATTTAGAAGCATATAAAGATTCAATTTTTTTCCAGAAATATTTTGCATTTTCCTCATTAGGAATGTGATTGTAGACATTGTCTTCTACATATTGCCGAATGAAACCACAAACTTGTTGATGTTGAAAACTCCAATCTTCATCAAACTTGGACTTTGGCTTCTCAATAGCAAACATAGGAATATGCTAATAATAAATCTTTCATTTTTCCTTTCCACAAGTAATAGTTAGTGCCATTCAAACACATCATTCTATGTGTATTTGCCTCCATCATTCAAGCAAGTCAAATAACCTCAAACCCCAAAGAGCTCTGATGCCACTCTGATGAAATATTCATCACAATAACAATGTAAACTCTAACATAGTATATGTAGCGGATAATAATTTCCCCAACTTGCTAGAATCTATGAGGATCAATATCAAATAATGCAGTAACACAAAAGGACACCAGAATTTTAACATGGAAAACCTTTCCAAAGTGAGAAGTAAAAACCATGGGCACAAGTCAATCAATCAAGTTCCACTATAATCAAAATAGGAATACAAGAGTGTCTCCAAAATTCAGCACCAAACATGCTCAATAATACGGTAAAAAACAGAGCAACAAGCTTGAAAATGAGAACAAGAAAACCAGAATAAAATAGAAATACAGCTACTGTAACAGCTCGATTTCTACCACCTCGTATGTCATCTCACCGATCTATCTGTTCATAATGAAGTACTATAAGTTGTGAACTTGCTATCCAAATTTCAGTCCGGTCCAATGGTAAACGAAGAATTGCAAAGTTATATTTAGATATGTTATGCATATTTAAATTACTTCTAATAAACAAAAACCTCTCTTCACATTGAAGCTTGGTAAAAATCTCTACCCATTGATAATTAGTATTCATACATTTTAATTAAAAAATATGTTTTTTCACAAAGTCTTTTATGAAATGATTATATTTAGTTAAATGAGATTTTTAAACAAGTTAATAAAACTAGTATTACCGCACCAACAACTAGAATAAAATTATAATTGATACTTTACTCATAATAGTTGTGAACAACAACTTGCAAGAACAACATAATCAACTTTAACGGTTGATAAATCAATTGAGCTTTACCTTTTGCTTGACCAAGTTTGATCCAACAAAATGACATCCATCATTAATGCTTTTTCTTTCAACTCTTTTTCTGGCAAAACCAACATTGCAAAAATCAACTCATCTGAAATCTTTGGTAGTCTTTCTCTTTCATATTTATTTCACTCTTTTAGTGTGATTGAAAGACTTGCAAAATTATAAAACTCATTCTAACACAAACTATTATTTGGTGTTGAGCCTAGAGAGGCTAGATTACAAACAATAATCAAGTTGTTGAACCTGAAGAGGCTATATGTGCAAAGAAACTTATTGTAATCAATGTTGCCAAGAAATTTGACATAGACTATAATTTTGGGTAAACCAATATAATTACTTGTTTCAATCTTCTATCTATGAACTCCTTTTTGTTTAAACATATAAAACTACCTTCTAATGTGAGTAGTTTTGATTTTTTGATATCATAAAGTTCTTTTCTCAATCATTTTTTTGTCGAACGTGATAGTTGTTTGAAAATGCTTTTGAAAAATATATGAGTCAATTGTTTAATTTTTATATGCGATTAAAAATGTTTTATCCCTGCCAAAAAGATTTGACTATTCTTCTAAAAGTTGGAAAAATAATTTGACCCCTTCTTATGTTAAGGTTATTTTAGTATGTATTAGAGCTTGTTTCTATGGGTCGAATACATAAAAATATAGAGAGAAAAATATTTGATATCGTAGGAGTTACTAGCAACAACAAAGATCAGAATGAGGAATGATCCTCGATCACTAGACCTACATATTTCAATACATAGGTTATAGTTACTAGAAATAAAATATGAATTCGTTTCTACAATCCACGAACTCTTATATCTAGGATATCTTAAGGATGTGGCTTACATACCTACAAATGATAGAGGAGTAGAAAATTTTAAAATAAACATCACATATGAGCAGAAAAGTATATGGCAACTCAATACTAAAGACACATAATTTTTACTTTAATTAGAGAAGAGTTCTAAAAAGGTCTATGCCTGAGTTTCACATGTTGTTTCCCTTGAAGGAACAAGCAAGGTAAAGGAATCCAAACTCAACATGCTCGCCAAAAAATATGAACTCTTCAAAATGGAAGATGGAGAAAACATAAGCCAAATGTATGCAAGATTTCTGCACATGACTAATGAGTTGAAATATTTGGTGAAAACATACAAACTGATGAGCACATACATAAAGGATGAAGATTACCTGTCCCTAACCATATCTCATTCTCTGTCTCAAGCCAATCACATGTTAACACGTGAATAAAAGAATATTTTTTAAAAACAAAAAGTGATAAAAAGTAGAACTTTGATTGACTTGGTACATAAAGTGGGACATCATTTGGGACAAGTCATCTCATCCCATACATAACATCCTCATAAGCCTTCTAAAAGAACAAAGACCTCTTGTAACAACAATGTTTCAAGCCAACAAAATTAGCCACTGTGAAGTTGGATGAACTACTTAGCACTATGTAAATTCATTTACAAGAATTGGTGGAGGAAATTAATGGCAAGAAGTCAAGATCCATTGCTCTTAAGGTGGAAAAGAAGACTACAAAAAGAGCAACTCTAAAAGTTCTTAAAGTAGATGAGTCCATTGAGGAATCAAACGAGTCTAAAGAAGAAGACAATGACATATTTCTTCTAAAAAGGTAAGTGGAAAAGCTTTTTAACAAAAGAAACTTCAAAACACCTTTCAGATCAACAACAACATGGATAAGAGCAAGGATAAAAAACTTGGTGATGTCACTTGCTATGAATGCAAGAAACCATGAAATATCTAGGTATATCGTCCAAAGATCATGAAGAAAAACTGAAAGAAAGCCCCCTAAGAGAAAAAGAGAATGATGAATACATGGGAATATGAAAGCTAGAGTGAACCTAAGGAAAAAAAGCTGGAAGCAAATCTCTGTTTGATGGGAAACATCGATCTAGAACCATATGATGTGGTATATTTTGAACTTGCTAAATTAGCTAATGCTTGTGATGGATGATTAGAATAATCAAACTGCATTTCTAAAACCTATAAATATCTAAAATGAAAGTATGAAAAACTATTAACAAGGTTTATTCAGAAATCTAAAGAATGTTCCATGTTTGAACAAGGAAACAAAGAACTAAAGTCGGGGTTTAAGCTGTCTAAAGAGATTCTACCTTTTGTAGAAGTAATCAGACTACAAATGAAAGTTGAGGAATTGACTTATATTTTTATAAGTTTGTAACTTGAATAAAAGACTTGACTTAACTTTTAGGTAGCCAATGAAGTTCTTAGAACAAATAGGGCATTTGCTATTCTAGTTAGAGTGAGTCTTTTAAGCATTCTAGAACTAAAAATGTTATATATATATATATATATATATATCCAAAATACACATAATAGACATTATCTTAAATATTTATTTGTTAGACCTACTTCTAAAACTCTTTTTGTTAAACCTAACTATAATTTATGTGTGGTAAATATAGACATGTTATGTTTAAGTATATTCATAGAAATAAAGATTATTGCATGCATTCCCAACTAACAAGAAAAGATCGAAGGAAATATGGGTACCTAAATCTTTGGTTGAATGTGTTAGAGATATCTTCAAAAGAATAAAACAACCACAAGTTATGGTACCTGAAAAGTGGATGCACGTGACATATGAGAGGAAGAAGGTCTTTATTCCTAAAATTATAACCTAAAGAAGGTTGAGATGTAAATTTTGGTAGAAACCAAAAGGAAAAGGTTGCAGAGATAAACACACACTACGCCAAAGTTGCGGTTCAACAATACAAAATTTAGATGTATAAACCGCACTTCTGGACGCTTTCTGTTTAATCACAGTAGTATATTATCATGATTAACGATGCTTATCATACGTTATTTTAGTGCATATATAAAACAACACATCACATATAAAGCACTGTCATATATTTCATACATAAGCAACATAATATATAGGCATGATTAACAACGCTTACCCAACGTTGTTGTATTGCATATATACAACAACACATCGTATAAAAAGCAATGTCATATATTTCATACATAAACAACATAGTGTGTAGCCATGATTAACATCATTTATTCATGTGTTATTGCATTTCATATATATATATATATATATATATATATATAATGACACATACTTAAAAAAACGTTGTTGTATTGTCATAAATATTATCAAATCACACCTTAATAAAACAACACATCAAACAAAAAGCGCTGTTGTATTAAGCATATTCAATTGCGCTCTCTGTAACAAGCATTGTTGTATTAATCCTTTACAACAGCGCAGACCAAAGCTTCCCCTAAAATTCACTGTTGATTTGTACACATTAATACATATATATACATTTATTAGCAGTACAGACATTCCCAACAATACATATATTTATACATTCTCAATAATACAGACTATAAGTTTATTTTATTAACATCATTACAATACAAACTACAATTAATGAATATCATGTCAATTATGTTTTGGTAGAGTACATAATTACAAACAAAAAAATATGCAAATTACAAACAAAATTATGCAAATTACAAAGAAGCAAAATTATACAAATCACAAACAAACAAAATTATTCAAATTACAAAAAAAAAAAAAAATTATTCAAATTACAAATAACCAAAAATAAGTTATAATTATACAAAGACTACATATATCTAGCTACTTTTTCCTTTTCTTTGATTATTTTTGGCTTGTAATATCATTATTGTTTACAGGAACATATTGATTCACTCAAAGTCCTTCATCATGATCATCTCTTGTATATAAATCATCATTCATAGTTGGTCGACACTCACACGACTAATATATCCCAAAAAAGGATCATCTTCATTAATATCTTCATATTATTGGTCATCAATATTATTAACGATTATATTGTTAGTTAAAATAACAGTGAATCATTTTATATCAGCTGAGTCACTAATATAGAATACTTGTTGAGCCTGTGATGCTAGAATAAATGACTCATCTTTATATCTTGGCCTATTAAGATCCATCTTCATGAACTCTAACTCATTAACTCGGAAGCCACTGTTGTTATCAACTCATATATAATAAAAAACCGGCATCCGAAACATTTTATAATCCAATTCCCATACTCATTCAATCACCCTAAACTATGACATTTTCGCATATATTTGGTTTCTATCTTTTGCACTTGTTATGTGTAAAGTTTGAGCAACAAGAGTCACAATATTATTTTGTATTTTACTTTGATTATCTTGTTTTTCGTATAAAATATGAAACCATTAATTAGGTAATCAGTGTAGGATAAGACATGAATACTTGGATCATTGACTAACCATTTCAATATTTTGGAAACTGAATGTGCATTTATATTCAACTCATCATCAATGCCATTTTTTGTCACTTTGTGAAACACTGATTATGCTATTTGGAAATCCAATTTTTATTCTTATTTGCATAAGACTTTCTTAGCATCTCCTTGTGTCTTTCAACATATGGCTCAACCTCATCGACATTATGTAAAACATATAAGTGTGCTTGATCCAAATCGGTTCTTGTTATAGTCAATCTTCACCAAATGTTTTTATTGCATACTGAGACTTTCAACTACCTATGAAATCATCATTAGTAAGGTATCTGGTATAAAAATCAAGAGTCACATAGTTGTGTCTCTTGAAGAAGATGAATGCTTAGATGAATCATTATGTCAAAAAAAGAAGATGGGAAATACATTTCAAGCTCACGCAAAGTCAAAATAATTTGTCTTTGCAATGTAGGTAATTTCTCAAGGTTAATCACTTTGCTACAAATTGTCTTGAAGAAGATGCATAACTTAGTTATGGTTCCTTGAACTTTTTTAGGTAGAATTGACCATATTTCAATATGTCAGAAATGCTCCACAAGTACATAACAATCATGAGATTTAAGACATTTTAACTTCAGGTCTTTCATTGACACGAGGTTCCGAATATTGGAAGAGTACCCCTCTAGAACTTTAACACCATGAAAAAATTTACAAAATTTCATTTTCTCCTTCCTCGACAAAGTATGAGCTGCTAGAGGTAGAAATGTATGTTTTCCCTTCATTATAGGCTCTAATTCCTTTCTTATTCCCATACTAACCAAGTCCAACCTTGTATTCAATTCATCTTTGGTCTTACTAGGGACATTGAGTAAGATACCAAGGAGACTTTAAAACATATTTTTTTCAATATGAGTAACATCGAGAAAATGTCTTACATATAATGAACTCCAATATGACAATTCAAAGAAGATTGACTTTTTCTTCCACTTATTTGTGACCATTTTTTCTTGAAAAAGGTTTACCAAAGTTATTATTCAAACTCTTTAGCTTTTTCTTCCTATTCGACAATGTTTGCCATTTCCTCGAAATGATCGTCTTCATATGCGTTTGTGTAGTTTTCTTACATATGCATCTCAACATCACAATCCATAACATTTCTCTTCTCACCATGTCTTGTCCAACATGTGTAACTTTGATCAATACTTGAGACACACTAAATGAACTTTTAGCTCATTTGGATTAATTCGGTTTGAGTAACAACATCTTAAGCAATTACATACACTTCTGTTGGGGTTTTCAGTATTTTCAATTGTAAACCTAACAAATGATTTCACTCCTTCCTCAAACTCCTTTGTCAATCAATTGACACTCATTCATTTTCGATCCATATTCTATAAAAGAATTAACAAAAAAAATATATAATGCGCATATATCCCTAATGCTTGGAGTTAAACTCACCAAGCAAAGTAAATACATTATGTAATTAAAAATGGGGAAACCCTAACTCATAATGTAATAAAGTGAAAGAGATCAGAAACCCTAACTCAATACAAGCTAAATGAGTCAAAACCACTTTCACTCATTTATAAGGAAGATATTTATAACTCAATACAAGCTTAATATAATTTAATTAGAAAAAAAATATTTATAAGGCAAACTCACTTTCAATTCGGTATTGAATGAGTGAATGATTTTGGAGGTTGATTTCCAGTTGAACGAGTGAACAATTTTTGAAATCAGTGTTGAATGATTTTCGTGTTTTATGAGTGAAGGAATTTGGAGTTTGATTTTAGGTTTTAAATGATGATGATGTTCAATGATTTTTGATGTCGAATTTTGAGAGTAAATGAGTTTTGTTACTGTGTAAATGAGTGTTGGGATTGCTGAATGTGTGAGAATGTAGGAACATTTTAATTTTCTAGGATCTGATAGTATCTTCAACAATGCTTAATGAATAGAGTGTTGTAAATGAGACCTAATCAACAACGTCACCTACAAAAAACATTGTGGAAGACTTTCCATTCAAATATAATAAAAGTAAGTATTCCATAGCGCAATGTAAAAGAAATCTTGTGGAAGATATATTAACTTTTTTAATAATTAATTTTTTTAATAAAATTCAAATTAATAATGACATTATGACATTCGATTAATGATAATTGATTAAATATATAGAAAAGTTAATAATGACAATAAATAACATTCAAATAATCTAAATAAGAATTAATAAAAAAATAATGATAATTAATTAGAACCTAATAGTGTATCTAGTGCACATGTTTAATTGTTGATCACATGCATAGCGCTTCTTCCAAAATGCATTGTTGTATTGATAAAATAAAATAAGAGGTAAGTATTCAACAAAACTTCTTGAATAATGCATTGTTGAGTTTAATATAAACAATAGTTCATCGTTAAAAAAACATTGTTGTATATCTATACAACATCGCACTTTTAACAATGTAGAAAACCATAATTCCTAATTCTACACAGTTAAGCACACAACAAGATTATAACCATAATACATATTGAATAGATAGAAACAAAACAAAACAACAACATGAATGCATACAGAAACAGCAAATCACAACTCTATGAACACACGTGAATTTCAACTAAATTTATATATTGAACGTTAATTGCAATATACTGTTACAAAAAAATATATTACATACACTAAAACATATATATTACATTGAACATTAATTGAATTCCCTAAGTAACAATCTTTCAAAAATCTATTATACTTATACTATACATTGATTTCCTTAAACAAAACTAAGTACACATTGTGACAAATCTTCCCTAATATGGTTGATTTGGTCATCTGTGTATGATTTGGAGACAAACTTGATTTCATCAGTTGACCACTACTGAATGATCTTCTTCATATAGTCAACACGTAATAACCATAATCTACCTCGTTTATTTGGCATGGGGTCTATTATTAAAATCAAGTAAACATATAAGTATAACCTTAATTAAAACATGAATATCCTACACATATAATTGTTTGAGATGATTTATGTCAATGTCTTTATATGATTTCATTCAACTTTTTGTTCTGACTTTCTAGAAAGAATACAACCTCTGTAAATTTTCACCTCCCTAAACAATAGAAAGTTCACTTAATTACTAAACAATTAGGAAAGTGAAAGTGTAACTAAAAGTTTAAATGAGTAGTCCACTTACTTAGTAAACTTTTCTCTCATACTGGTGTACTTGTTCGGATCACCATGTGCCAATGAATCAAAATAGTATATTTCTTCCTCGACCCGATTATTGGCAACCAAAAGCCAATGTCCCCTAACAAAACACATGCCCATGGTTAGAAAATATTAAGAACAACAAACATACTAAAGATATAAATACAAAAGATAATTAAAAATGCTCAACCACTATTAAATGGCGCAAGAAATAAATCTGCAGTTCCTTTATAAATGAGGAGAGTATCTGCAATTTGTTTTGTTTGTTCCCCAAACTTCTTTTTGTTATTGCCACTCAACACCAAAACTGTAACATGTGGGGATATGAATATTGCCTTTTTCTTATATTCCAAGACAAAATTTTAATACAAATGCTTAATATATACACATATAGTAGTTGCACCTATCCATTCATGTTTATATACATCTTAGACTTCATTGAAGACTTCCTTGAGAAATGATAAAATCATTATATTATCTCTCACTTCTGTACATGCTCAAACAATTGAGTATAGCAGTTGGTAGTCTTCTTGGAGCTCACATCCCCGTAGATGGCTTCGAGCTCACATCCCTCATAGACGGCTTAGTCTTTGAGTTAGTACTGAGGGTGGATTGTACATATTTTATGAAATATTCAATATAAAACATATCAATTATAGATCAATATATATATATATATATATATATAATATAAGTGAGAATAAGGTGAAAATCATACCTTAGAAGGAACTACTTGTACAAGTTTTGTTGGCCAAGCCACAAAAGTGCCTATAGCCCCCCAACTGCGAAAGTATTCTCGTCGAGAGGAATTGGCAGCAATACATCATCATCAATTGCAACATCAATCGAGGCCTTCATATTATGGCATGTGATACATGCATTATACAACATTGCATCGACTGAGTTGTGCACTTTCCCAACACCCACCATTCTGCTAGATGGGATATCTAGGAAAAGTTTGCAAGCACTGATTCCATAGGACTATAAATTAAACTAAATGACAAATAAATTAAAATAAGTTAACTAAATTACCTAGGAATAGGAATCAGAATGGAAATATTGTAAGGAGCAGGTATGCAACTCTTATTCATGTTTGAAGGAATAGTGCCAATAACAATAGCTAGTTATTGTCACTCATCTTCCTTCACCTTCATTGATTGCTCAAAGTTGTTGAACTATTGCATGAGGCTATCTAGTTGATTTTGAACCTGAACCATTTGGTCTTTGGTTTCACTCTTTGGATGGACTACAAATATTGATTGGCTAATCCTAAATCCTGCACCATGATATGGCTAGGGTATTGAAGCAGTCCTAGTGCCTTATCAAGTATAATGCGATTATTTGGGCGTGTCTCCTTTTCTTCTAGGGCAACCTAACAAATCAAGAAAAAAACATAATGTTAATTAATCACATTTTGATAAATAAAGTATGAAAATTAATTGTAATTAAAAAATGAGCACTTACAACATAATTTGTCACTTCTTGAACTTGTTCATTACCGGTAATATCATCCTTGTTCTTACGAGCATTCACCCATAGAACTCTGAGTTCTGCTCAGTGGAGTCAAAGGTGTATCACTTTTTTCTCACCTGTCAAAACATAACAAATAATAATGTAATTAAATATACGGATACAAAACAAAACTAATAATGTACTTACAAATTAGAAATACTTACAATTTTTTCTCGATTTCTCTATACCCGTTCGAGAAGCTCGGTATGGATATAAAGGCTTAGATGTCCTCTTACAGTTTTCATGACTTACTTTCTAAAAAAACAAACAACATTAACGTCAACAATCATATATACGTATATATCAAAGCATATATAAGAATAAAGTCAATACAAAGAAGATGATTTTAAGAAGAAAGATTTGTCTTATGTGCGTGTAGTGACAAAAGCCTTCAAATCCTCATCTTCAATGACATTTGCATATTTCTTTGGAGGTTTGAGGTTGACATTGTCATCAACATCTCTGATATATTTTCCAGCATCGGTTCTGAATTGTCGAAGAGTCTTGCCGACAGATTAAAGATATAATCCTTATGTTCCTCACCAACATTAAAAGTTGACTGAAATTAAAATATATAAATACAAATAAATTTCATGAAAGCACATACATTGCCTGAATACACAAAAAATACATATACATTACATGAAAACACATATATATTATATTGCATGCAAACATATGCATATACATACACTGCATGCAAACAAATATACATACATTGTATGAAAATACAAAAACTCACACTGCCTAACCACGACCTTACTGCCTAAACACATATGGAAACTTACTTTTTTTCATTCCAAATACGCTACTTCATGACATTTAACCTAACATCAGTCCATTTGTTGAATATTATCGGCACATTTTGCCTAACCACAATCCTGATGTAGCTAACCAATACACATTCACCTTTCGAGTTTAATGGTTGGCCTTTTGAGTTCCATTCAACTTCTATCTTCACTTCCTTACTTCTTACAAGAATGACATTCTTCATGAAAGTCATTCCATGGGGAGTTCGTTTATAAAGAACGATTTGCTTGTCATGAGGAGTCGATGTAGCTTCGTTACCACTATGAAAACCATGATCACCAATTTGGGAAGCCATTGATGAAGTTTTTTGAGGTTTTCTTAGAGTCTGAGGGTTTCTGAGAGTATAAGGTTTTCTGTTTGATTAAGTTTGAGAGCGTAGAGGGAACTGAATCAACTTTTAGATATTTAAAAGGCAGAAACCTTTCAACAATGCTTTTTGAAGAAAGCCTTGTTGATATGACATCTTCAACATCAAGTATTAACAGATACACTATTGATTTGACATCTTCAACAACACATATTACGGGATGCACTATTGATATTAAATCTTCCATAGCGATTGTGTGAGAAAGCATTGTTAAATATCTAGGGTGAATCCAACTTTTGACAACTTATATTCATAACACATCAATAACGCTTCCTTGATTATGTGTTGTTGAATAGATTCTAATTAACAATGCTATCTTAATTATGCATTGTTAAACCGAATTCATTCAAGCCAACTCTTAATTCAACATCCAAATTAACAGCGTGTTCTTAAATTTGTGTTGTTAATGGATTTAAATTAACAACTATTTCTCAAGTTGCGTTGTTAAATTAACATATTATATTAACAATAATTTCCAAATACAATGTTACTTTTTGATTATTGAATATTGTCCCAAAATACAATTTTGCCAAAAATATACCAAAAATATTAAACATTAGGCATTGTTAATTTATTTACTATATTTTTTAATATGGAATTGCCAAAATACAATCATCCAAACAAATAACAACAAAATAGAAATTAGCATCAAAATAATTATTCATTCTTCATTCAAAGTGTCAAAGTTTGTTGTTGCCAAAATACATTAATTGTTACCAAAATACTACAAAAGTATAATGTTCATAATAAATTAAAAAAATAAAAACAACAAAAATAAATTAACAAAATAATTTCTTTAAAATGCACCTAATCATTCGAAGAAATCATTCCCTTAGTGTATAATAGAATTAAGATATTCCACATAGTATGGGTCATATGAGTCATCGTCGCTTGTAGCCATTAAGAATTGCTGAAAAAACAAAAATAAAAAATTAGACATAGAGATTAAACATAAAAATTAAACATAGAGATTGAAGATTATTATAAAATTGACATATACATTCTCTTTTAGGAATATCATTTTTCTTTTTAACAAAACCTCCGTTTTTCTTTATGCCTTGTATTGCACTCTTTTAAGGTTTTTTTGTATTTTCTTCCTCTTATATTTTCCTTGAGTGTCATGACTAATTATAAAATGAGACAATGAAGGAGACAATGAAGTGAAGCATAATATTTATAAATTCAAAAGGAAAGAGAATCGTTATCGTCATCATTGGCATATGTGCAACCAATTGATTTTTCTATGAAAACAAAGAATTTGCATAGAAACGAAGAGACGCATAAAGTACTCCACCATTAATTTTATGATATGTAAAACATCATATACAACAACATTGCACATTTATGAAAACATTGTTACTATGTTATATTCAACATCGCTTCTTTAATCATGTGTTGTGGAATAGATGTACATGACTAATTCAAGCCAACACTAACATGACTAATGTACATGACTAATTCCTATAAATTGCGCTGTTAAACAAAACTCATTCAAGTCAGCACTAACATGACTAATGTTCAATAGAGCTTTTTCAAGACCATACTACTAAAGTTGTATCCACTTACCTAAATTGACAATGCTTTCTTTAATGTGCATTGTTGATGTTCTTCCACCTCATTTTTAATGACGTCATTCAAGAAAGCCCTGTTGAATTATCGTTATTAATTACGATATATGACATAGTGACAATCAGTAGTAAAAATCCTCCACCTTGTAAGTTAAATGATTTTTTTTGTCAAAAGATTAAAACATAACTTGTCAAGCATAAGTCATTTGTTTGATAGTGATTATTGCATATCATTATCTAAAAATGCATGTTCATAATTGATAAAAATAATAGAACAATTTTTAAAGCACATAGAGAACTCAATCATTACAAGAACACAATACATATCTTTTAAGTAAAATGGTGAAAAATGGATTTGACATAAAAAGCTAGGTCGCATAAGCATAAAACATAAATCCAAATTGAAAAGGTTAAACATGGTAAGAAAATTTCCTGACATTTCCTTTAAAAATGATATTTTATATGATGCTTGTCAAGGAGGGAAGTAGAAAAATCTAGTTTTATTTCTAAAAGTGAGATTTCAACTTTTGCACATAGATCACAAGGATTCTATTTCTTACTCATAAAGATGAGATTTTGAGGAACTTCTATGTGTTTTACAGTAAAGTTCAAAATGATCAAGGTTTCTACATTTGTGTTATGAGTAGTTATTATATAGGTAAAATTGAGAATGAACAATTTACAAAGTTTTGTGAAGAGAATGAAATCTCTCACAATTTGTCATTAAGAACTCCTCTAAAAAATAGAATTGTTGAAAGGAAGAATAGCTCACTACAAGACATATGTAGATCAATGTTGAACGAAAGAAAACTATCTAAATATCTCTAGATTGAATCTATAACATTGCATGTTTCGTGCAAAAAAAAAAGTATTGGTAAGACATTTCAAAAATAAGACTCCATATGAACTATGGAAAGTTAGAAAACCAAATATTTCTTATTTTCATGCATTTGCATGTAAATGCTACATCTTGAATACAAAGGATAATCTTCTTTGAAAATTTGATTCCAAGTATGATAAAGGCATATTCATTAATTACTCATACACATTTAAAACTTACAGAGTTATTAATTGTAGAACTTGTATTGTAGAAGAATCTAATCATATAAAGTTTGAATATGTACTACAAACTCATGAAGAAATGCCAAATCAGGAAGATGATATTGTAGGAGTTGAGCTCAAGATTGGATAAAAATATATGACATACAAGTTAAAGGAATTATTTTATAGGAATTATTTTACATAGAACATACAAATCTTGACCCGTTTGAGAACATCAGTGATAAAAGAGAAGCAAGAAGAACTTAATCAATATAATAGAAATGATGTCTAGACTTTGATTCCTAAATAACAAGGCAACTCCATCATTGGAACAAGTTGAGTTTTCATAAATAAACTTGATGAATAAGGTAATGTTGTGAAAAACATAGCAAGATTAGTGGATTAAGGCTACAATCAACAATAATGTATTGATTTACTAAAATCTTTGCACCTGTAGCAAGAATTGAAGCTATTAGAATTCTCATGGCATGTGTTGTACAACATAAATCACTCTTTTTCAAATGGATGTAAGAAATGTTTTTCTAAACACTGAAATTGAAGAGGAAATCTGGTTAGATAACCTCATAGTTTTGAAGATTCCTAAAAACTAAATCATATTTTCAAAATACAAAAAGCCTTTTTATGGTGTTAAACATAATCTCAGAGCCTTGTATACACTACAGGAAAATAGCTTGTTAGCCATGGTTCTTGTGCCACACAAGATGGCCCGTGGCAAAAAAAGCCACAAAAAACCGGGGCACCCCTCCTTTTCTTTTTCCCTCTCTCATCTGTCCATTCGTTTTCCCTTTCACTAAAACGAAAAGCTGTTGAAACCCTAAACCATCTTTCTTCTTGTTTCTTCCAAATTCGCTTATGGATCCCTCTTTATTCTTCCTCTGATTCTTCATATTTTCCCTCTTTCTTCAATTCATCAGTTCCTACCACTCTTCAATTCATCAATTCTATTTCCTCCAAATTCTTTCATCAAGTTCCTAAAATCAACAATTCCTACATTCATCAGTTCCTACAATCTACAACTTAAGTCTAGCTTCAACCAACTAGTTCCTACAAAGCTTCACACTTCAATCACTCAAATCTAGGTTCAAACTTCAAATCCCTTAATCTATATGGATACTCTAATTACAACACATTTTCGTTATTTGCTTTTTAGGGTTTAGCTTTTTTTCATTTATCTGATTTTATTTGGAGGATATTATATTGCGATAACAAATCACCTTGTAACTGCTCCATTGGTATTTGTGAAGTTGGCATCTAAACTCATATTCTCTCTTCCAACACACTATTTTGGTATGAAATCAAAAAGCCACATTGATAGTGGTAGTATCAAATCAGTGAAACCACTAACCAATTCTAGTCACAAAGCATATATTAGTAATTTTAGTTAAGAAACATCTTAAGAAGAAATGCTTAGCGATGCAGGCAAAACCTCCTCACGATTCCTTACTTTCACCATTACCTTACTCTGTTTTTGTTTATCGCTTTATTTAATTTCCAATCTATAATCTTCAGAACTTATTACTTTCTTTTAATTTTCAGATCTTGTAGTATTGTAGATTTCCATCTATAATCTTTTTAAATTGTTATTTTGTCATTTTATTCACTCAAATATATGGCTGCTTTCCTATTGATGATTTTAGCTACAATTAGGGGCTGATCATTGATCATTTAAGTTTTTCTTTTGTCAAAAAATGTTTATTTTGATAATAAAAAAAATAAATTCTAGCACTTCTAATATTTATTTGATTTGACTGCTATAACAAAAATCAAAAGCTGCAATATAAGCTTGAATTCAGAAGCTATATTTTATTAGCTTCTAAATAATTACCTATGTAAAATTATTCAATGAAAAAAATGCTTGCCTTAAAGTGTTTGTTGCTGTTTATATTTTCTTTGTTTGAATAATTTTTTTGCTGTAACATCACTTATTTTTAAGTGTTAATATGCCATTGTGTTATGAAAATGCATCTTGCAAGGCCAGAGGTGCTGACCTCAGAGTCCATTGCAGGGTATTAACAATGTTTTTTTTACTTATTGTCCCATTCCTGAGATTAGTTGATGTGGTGCTTAATTTTATGACTTAAGTAACTTTCATAAAGTGATTTTAGTTTGGATATTACGAAACCTGATGAAAAAAGTAGTGGTTTGTTGCCTTTGTTAATTGGTCTAACCTCTCGTAAACTTCAGGAACAAATCACCATTGCTTTTGGGTGAACCTCTATTCTTTATTTGTGACTCAAGGTTCAGTTAATGATGGAAAAAATAATATTTGTCCTTGCTTATATGCACATATGTTTCATGTTTTAAAACTTCAAATTAGGTAAATCTTAAAGAGACCGTCATAGGTTTAAAATTCTTGCTTTTATGAAAAGATTCAAACCAATCGAAACATGGGTCTTCACACAATGTGTTTGTTAGATGTTACTCTCTATTCATGCTATAAATTACCGCTTCTATGTTGTAACAAGTGTTTGTGCTTATATCTATTAAACTTACTTTTACTTAGACGATAAATTTAAAAATAGATGTGTATTCTGCACCCAACTTCGTGTGCTAACATCCATAGTCCTTCGTCCTTACTATCATGTTGAAATGTTGTAGCCTAATACTTGTAATATAAACAAATAAAACAAATTTCTGATCCCTTGAGAATGATGTTTAACATTGCAATTACGCAAAATGCCACGATTATTGATTTCTTTACTTGTTTGAATGAAAAATAACATTATGCTACAAGGTAATTGATTGATTGCATAGTTATGAAGTAATGGAATGGAGTTTTAGGGTTTTCTAGATGCATTGTTAGTAGTAACATATGTCTCCTAAAAAGCTGGCATTCAACATGACTTGTTTTATTTGGTCTTTTATTCTTTTGAAAGAAATTTCCCTTTTTATTGTGCAGGTTGTAGAAGATGGCTGATATTGAGGATATTCTTGTTCTTGACAATGGAACTGGAATGGTCAAGGTTAGTTGAATTTGTTATAAATGCAGGTTCTATACTAAATGTCTTGGCATGAAGCTTTTGAGAAAGCGTGATATACCATAAGAGAAATATTCAAAAAAATTTCGTGGATATGGGCTAGAAGATTCTAAGTTTTGCAGCTGAACTTGCTTATAGTCAGTTCCCACTTGAGTAATGCTTGCTAAATATATATTTTTTGAAGAAACTTTAAAATCACTATACATGTTCTTAACAGTTATCACAAAATGGTTTCTCATCATACATTGTGATTACAGGTTATGGAGTTTATCACTATGACATTGGAACTGGTTTTGGTCATTTTGGTGATGTAGTTGAAGATGTAAGCATTTATAAGCTTCAATAAATGTAATTTTATGTTGTTCAACAACCAAAAAGTTTTGTTATCATCACAATAGAAATTTCCAGAGAAATTTAAAAACTAAATGGCCTTTAAGAGTGTATTTTGTTACAAAATATCCATTACTTGTGTTCATAGTTCATTTATGTTGTGTGGATTTATGATATAGTTATGATTATTTTGGTTTTATATATACTGCAAATTGTGTAGGTTGCTAGGACTGTGGATCTAATAAAGATGAAAAGAGGAAAGATTACCAAGGAACCAGGGCCTGTCAAAGGTAGCAATACAATAATTGAGAGGATAAAAAATATAATTTAGATTCCTTCATCCAATGTTGGTTCCATGGTTGGAGTAAATGCTAGTGGTCAGATTGCTGAGTATACACCA
>NW_017725589.1:53378-73412 GCF_001865875.1 Lupinus angustifolius
AATGATGGGGCAATATTTAATATTTAATGTCAATTTTGCAGGTGAGGCTTGTGTTTGAAGAATCTGAAATGAGTTATTGTTGTCAAGCTTACACATGGTGTTGTGCTAGAAGAAGATAGGTGATTGTTTTTTATGCTCTTTATTAGTTTTATTGAATCTTCCTTTTGTTATCAATTTCTGCAATTTTACTAATATGCATGCTTCTGTTTCAATTGGATTTTGAATGCAGGTATGGAAATACCACTATAGTGGAGAACACTGAGAGGTGGTGGATGGATCTCATTTTCCAAAGGATACATGCAGATTTTGGTTGTGAAATTTACGATTTTTTTCTTACAATCTTCAATGGTTTCAAATCTTTAAGTGAATATAAATTAATGGATTGATTGACATTGAATAGCTTTCTTGTGTAATAGAACATTTCTTACTTTGTCAAATTTGAATATGACCTATCATTAGTGACATTCCTTGTTCATGATGTGGGCAGCACCTTATTGAGAAATATTAGAGATGATTAATTGATTATGCATATCTAGTTATATTAGCTTCCATGTTTTAAATTTACTATACTCAAAATCTTTATAAAGATTGATGATTATTGCATGCAAAATTCACAATTGAGCCATGGCAAAGTGTGGCAAAATCCACAACTTAGCCACGGAGAGTGTGGCAAAATCCTCAACTTAGCCACGGTTATAATGTGGCAAAATGCACAACTTAGCCACGGTCAGGACCGTAGCTGCGTACAACAGACTGTGGCTAACTAAATGTTACCACATTTTGGTAAAGCGTAGCAATATCACATATTGACTGTGGCTAATTTTTAACAACGTCATTCCTTGCCAGGGATACAATAAGTGTGGCCACTAAAACTAGCTATGGTTTTTTTCCACATTAGCCACGGTTTTGACCGTGGCTAAAAGGTTGTTTTATTGTAGTGATAAAAGGCTAAGAAATTACTTTTTGAAAAACGATTTTACTAGAGGAAGAGTAGATACTACTCTTTTCAAAATAATTTCTTTAAATGATTTTATTATTGTACAAGTTTATGTATATGATATCATTTTTTGTGCTACTAATTCGCAAGTATTCTCTAAGCTTATTTTTGGGTCAGCAAATAAATCAGACAACTAAAGGAATTTTCACACATGAGCATGAACAGCAAGGAGCTTATCAAGATGTTCAAAATGGAAAATTCCAAGCTTCTATGTATTCTAATGCACCCATATGTTGTTTTAAACAAAGAGGAGAAATGTTTTATGTTGATCAAACCAATTATAAAGGCAATATATGATCTCTTATGTACTTAACTGCCATTAAGTATGACATTCAATTCAGTGTCTATTTATGACATTCAATTCAGTGTCTATTTATGTGCTAGATTTCAAGCGGATCCAAGAGAATTTCATTTTACATTTGTTGAGAGAATTTTCAAATATATTATTGGTTTAATTATTTTTGGTTTATTTTAGGACAAAACTAAAGAATTTAGGTTAATTGATTTTTGTGATGTTGATTTTAGTAGAGATAGAATTGAATAAATAACTGTGAATGTCACTTTTTTTTATCAAGCATGGTGTCTTGGTCGAGAAAAATGACAAACCATAATTGTTCTATCAACCGAGGATGTTGAATATGTTTTTGTTGCAAGTTTTTGTTCATGATTGTTTTCTATAAAATATCAATTAGAAAATTATTCTATTTTTAGAATAATATTTCTGTTTGGTATGATAGTATTAGTGTTATTAATCTATCTAAAAATCTCATTCAATATTCTATGGTTAATCATATACAGATTAAATATTACTTTATTATAGACTATGTAAAATGTATATTTGAAATAAAATTTTCAAATAGTGTTTTTTACTGGGCATATATTTTTACCGAACTCTTATATGAACAATGATTTTTATTTATTAGAATAAATTTAAATATGCATATTATATGTTGAATGATTATTATGCATTTATGCGTTTTCAAATTTGGGTTGTCAATTCACTGAGCCAATACATATTTATGCGGCAAGAAGCTTTGTGTGCTTAAAACCAAGACCTGTGTAAGTTGCTTGTGAAACGTCCTTATAAGTTTTTGTACCCAATACATATTGGTACAGTGGATTGAAAACGACTCAAATTAAAGCAAATTTGAAAACACATAAATGCATAAGAATAATTCAGGTATAATATGTGGGGAGTTTCTCACACTTTGTATCACTCCATGTACCATATATTTATGATTGATCAGAAAAATATTTAATAATTAAATTTTAATTTAAATATATTTTCCTGACAAATAACATGCTTATGGGACATGATGTACACAAAGTGTGAGATAACATATGTATACTCTAATATGTGTCCCACCTTGATTTTTCTTTGAGCACCGGTTATGCAATTTATCTGAGTTGTGATTATGTTTTTTTGCAATTAAAACATCAAAAATTGTTTTATGCAAATTTAAAGTGCATTGATCTTTAAATTTGAGATTTGAGAGAGTGTTTAGTTTTTTATTATTCTTGGTTTTTTATTATTGGAGATTTGACACATGTGTCTCCCTTAATAGACCCATAATTATTCATTAAAATATTTTATCACAAACATTCTTTTATTCAGTAATTTGAAATCAATTTGTATTATTATTTTTATGATTGTCGACTAATATTTGAATATATGAAAAAGGAATGAAAATAGGTATTAGATTTCTAAAAAATGATTTTCCTGATAAAATATTTGAATAATTTCTATAAAGCCATAAAATTAGAATAATACCCGTAAATGAGTATTTATTTTACTCTAAAAAATAATAAATAGTTGGACCCATTTTTGGGTGGAAATTAATTAGTCTATGATATTAGAAAAATTATTTCATTATCCATAAATATGAAAAAATAATTGTTTAATTGAAAAATGAAAATTAGAGGTGAATAACACATGGTTTTTAAAAGAAATACATTCATTCTTGAGGCAATAAGTATCTATTAAGCCACTTAAAACCTATTTTATTTACTTTATTAAAAAATTAAATTAAAATTGGGAAGAAATTAATTTAAAATGGTATCAAACTGTTGTTGAACCTACTAATTCATTCAAAATGTTTTTATTTATTTATTAATAAAAAACAATAATAATCGGTAGGGGAAGTTATTTGAAATGGTGCCCCACTATTATTGAGCCAATTAATTGTTTATTATTTTATTCAATTTTTTTTACTTATTTATTATTAAAAGTAAATGAAAATTGATGTAGGAAATTAATTTGAAATGATATATCACCATTATTGAATCAATAAATGTTCATTTAAATATTTTTTAATAGAATGGAAAATTTGGAATATGGAATCGAGATAAATTATTTATCCGTTATTTTAGATTTATAATAAAGAACACGTGTTTTTTAAAATACTTTAAACTTTTAGGGCTAAAAAATTGGTTATTCACAATATCCATATTTAATACCTATATTCCCAATGAAAAACAATATTTACAAATTTTAATTCAAAAGTACATTTTCTACAAATAATGTCTAATAAAATGATATTAAATCGCTATATGTTTAGCAATAGAATATCAAATGAGATTTTTAGATGGAATAATAGCACTAAAATTATCACACCAAACATAAATATTATTATCAGAACAATCTTCTAATTGATATTTTATCAAAAGCAATTGTGAATAACAACTTAGAATAGCAATATACTCACCTTCTAAGAGTTGATAGAGAATTTATGCTCAACCTTTTGCTTAACTAAGACACAATGTTTAATCTAAAAAATAACATCCACCAATGGTGCTTTTTCTTTCAACTCTATCTCTAGCAATAGCAGCATTAAAAAAATCAACTAACCTAGAATTTTTTGTTTTCAATACAAACCAAGATTAATTGTCCTAATGATATATCTAAATATTCTTTTAACTTCCTTAAATTGAGATTATCTAGGATCCGCTCGAAATATAGTACATAGATAATCACTAAGTTGAATGTCGAGACTGTTAGAAGTAAAGTGCATAAGCAATCTTATAATGCCCCTATAATTAGGGGTGACAATACAGGTCATCCTGGCTTCGCCTATCTTTGGTCTGCCAAAATATGGGCTCTTGCATCTCAGCCCTTATTGCAAAAGGGGCTCAAAATGTCAGCTCAACCCATATTTGGCAGGGCTGACTCGTTTTTTCTTCAAATCACACATTTATAATCAACTCAATCATAATTTCAAGAATAGATAATCATCACACCTCATAAATGTCTTTTAAAACGAAAAAAATAAGAACTAGACATAATCTAAAAGAGTTCTAAACCATACGAACACAAAAAGCGGAAGTAAAAAGGATCGAGTTATCTACCATCATTGTTGCATTTTCTAGCTAGCTTCGGACTACGACTCCGGAGAGTGATTTTGAAGTTCTTTTATGATCTTGCTCTCACTCTTAGATGGTGTTGGTTTTATGACTGTGTGAGTAAGCTTAGGGACCCCAAAATGTTTAAATTAATAGTCACATAACCATCAATTGGCAATATGACAATTAATGGTAATTGATTGATTCTAACAACTGAATATATGTTATATTTGGTATGAAACTGTTTGCTTAATGGACCATATTAATGAAGATCATTTCCATTGATATCATAATTAACATGGAATATTCTTACATTCTCCAGCTTGGTCCGTATAACGAAGCATTCAACATAAAAAAACCAAATATATGAATCGTGGCGATATGTTCTCCATGAGCGAGTATTATCTTCCATGTATTAAAATATATTAAGTCTCTACTAATTGTCTCTATTCTTTAGTGAATAAACCATATGTTTATTCTAAGGTCAACGCAAACGATATTTCTCAATAAACTAAAATGAAATGGCACAACTATATGAGAAAATATCTAACTGAATGAGAGTTTATTAAAAAATAATATACTCATACAACAAAGGATTACATCACAGAACCATGTCCCATGTTTTCTACATGATCCTTGAATTTCTATGATGGCATGCCTTTAGTCAAAGGATCGGCAATCATCAAAGCAGTGCTAATGTGTTGGATGACCACTTTACCATCCTCAACATATTCTCTTATGGCTAGATACTTAATATCAATGTGTTTACTTCGACTTCCATTTTTGTTATTCTTAGCCATGAAAGCAACTACTTAATTGTCACAATACAACTTTAGTGGCCTAGAAGTAGAGTTAACAACTCTAAGCCCATATATAAAATTCTTCAACTGAACACCATGACATGTAGCTTTAAAACTCGATACAAACACAACCTCCACTCTAGAAGTAGCAATTAGTGCCTGCTTGAAGCTTCTCCAAGACACGACTCCAACAGCTAGCATAAAAACGTATCATGAAGTGGATTTTCTTGAATCCATACAGTCAACAAAGTCAGCGTTAGAGAAGCCAACCACCTCCAATTCACTAGTCCGTCTGAACATAAGCATGTAGTTCTTTGTCCCTTGAAGGTATTGCATAACCTTCTTTGCATCTTTCCAATGGTGAAGATCTGGGTTACTCTATTATCAACCCAATACTCCAACAACATATGCAATGTCAGGTCTGGTACAAACCTGAGCATACATAAGGCTTCCTACAACGGAAATATATCGAATATCCTTCATTCCATTCTGTTCAAGGTCATTCTTTGGACATTGATCCAAACTGAATTTGTCACCCTTCACAAACGAAGATACACTTGGTGAATAATCTTTCATCTGAAATCTCTCTAGAAATTTGTTGATATAAGTATTTTCAGACAAAACCAAAATACCTCGTGATCTTTCCCTAAGGATCTTAATGCCAATGACATAAGATGCCTCACCCATATCTTTCATATCAAAGTTCTTTGAAATGAATTGTTTCACCTCATAGAGCATTCCATTATCATTAGTTGCTACCAAATATCATCCACATATAAAACAAGGAAACATATCTTACTCGCACTAATCTATTGGCATATACATTGATCCATGAAGTTCTCTTAAAAACCAAATGAAATGACGACATCATGGAACTTTAAATACCATTAGTGGGGGGCTTGTTTCAAGCCCTAAATGGATTTATTGAGTTTGTAGACTAAATACTCACCATCTCTAGAGGAAAATCCTTCAGGTTGTTTCATGTAAATCTTCTCCTCTAGATCTCTGTTAAGGAAGGCCATTTTCACATCCATTCGATGTAGTTCAAAATCAAAGTAAGATAATAATGTCATAATCGTGCAAAGAGAATCTTTCTTTGATGCAGGAGAAAATGTATATGTGAAATCGATTCCTTCTCTTTGACTAAATCTTTTGGCTACAAGTCTTGATTTATGTCTCTCGATGTTGCATTGTGAGTCTTTCTTTGTATTAAAAACTCATTTACACCCAATGGCTTTTACACCATCCTACAACTCGACGAGATCTCAGACTTTATTAGTTATCATAGACTTCATCTCGTCAATTATGGCCTTGTGTCATAAGTTAGATTCTTTAGAACTTATAGCTTGTGAAAACGTTTCATAATCATTCTCAGCTCCAACGTTGCATTCCATTTCTTGTGAGTACACTTCATAAATATTAGGAATTGTTGGTCTCCTCATTCTAGTAGATCTTCTTAATGTTGCATCATTTTCTTGAGGAACTTGTTGTCCAACTAGTTTTCTAAATTTACAACTCGGTCTAAAGGATCAATGTCATTTATTTGTGGAACTTCAATAATTGGTTGTTTTACATACCTTTGAATCTGAGGTCTATGCATGACAATCAGTCTATCACTTGAACTAGAAGGTTGAGCTTCATTATGATCTAACACAGAGATTGAGTCATACAGCTGGTCACTCCCACTAATCAAGCCATCCTTAAGAAATTTTGCATTTTTCGATTCCACAATCATAGTATTGTGAGACATGCAATAGAACCTATAATCCTTGGACTTTTCAGCATATCCAATGAAATACCCACTACTAGTCGTAGGGTCTAGTTTATTTTATTGTGGATTATGGATTCTAACCTTAGACGGGCATCTCCAAACGGGTATATATCGCAAACTGGGTTTCCAACCTTTGAATAACTCAAAAGGCATCTTTAAAATAACCTTGGTTGAAACTTGTTTTAATATATACACAACCATCTTTAGTGCTTTAGTACACAAGAATTGATGACGTTTTCTGTTACTCCTCATACTTCTCACCATATATCATTAAAGTTTGGTTTCTTCTTTATGGTACATCTTTCTGGTCTAGAGTACCTGACATAGTGTATTGGACAAGAATTCCATGTTCGTGAAGAAACTTCACAAATGGAACATATGATTGTCCATTCTCAGTATATCTTGCATAATACTCACCACCTCTATCTGATCTCACTATCTTAATTTGTTCACCACATTGTTTTTCTACTTCAGCCTTGAAAACATTAAAGAAGTCTAAAATGGAGAAATCATCTATGAAGGTGATAAAATATTTTGGATTACTTGCATCCATATAAGGACAACAAATATTTGTGTGTGTGATTTCCAACAAATCAGTACTCCTTTTTGCATCCTTTTTAGACTTATTGGTTTGCTTTCCCTTAATGCAATCCACACAACTCTTAAAATCATAAAAATCAAGAGCACTAAGTACTTATTCATTTACTAACCTTTTTATTCTCAAAATGGAGACATGTCCTAATCTTTGGTGCCACAATAAAGAGAAATTTAACAGAATAGTAACGTTCATGGAGTTATAAGCAACATTATTTTGTAATGTAATTGAATAAAAACCATTTGACAATATACCATGACCATTAACTTTGGATTTATTAAATAATGTAAAATCATTATCCAAAAAGCAAAATCCATAACCATAGGACACAAGTCTTGAAACTGAAATTAAATTCCTCGAAAAACTAGGAACGTGAAATTTATTTTCCAAATGTAAAATAAAGCCATTGTTTAACACCAAATTGCATGAACCAATAGCCTCCACAAGTGAGCTCATCCTCCCTCCTGAATGAATGAAATGCTCATTTCCCACTAGCTTCTAAAGGTTTTGCATACCCTGCAAGGTATTTGAGATATGGATTGTAGAAGGAGAGTCAACCCACCAAATATTATGACCAACATATATTAGAATAGATTCATAACTTACAAACAAAAGTTGTATACCTTTCTTGTCAAGCCAATTTTAGAACTTAGAGCATTCTTTCCTCATGTGTCCATTCTTCTTGCAAAAGAAACACTTCGACTCTTTCTTAATATCCGGTTTGAGAAAGATATTGCCTTTGACTTTGGCACAATCTTTCTTCTTTCTTTTAGAGAAGGTCAGGTTCACTTTCTCACCCTCTTTCATAGCCAACATTCCCTCTTCTAGAACACATGTGGTTAGAAGTTCATTAATTGACCATTTATCCTTATGTGTGTTATGATAAATCTTAAAAGGGTCATAGTGTTGGGGTAGAGTGCACAAAATGAAGTGAAACAGAAAGGTTTCTAACATATCAATTTCCAAGGCCTTCAATTGAGCCGCAATATCCCTCATGCGTATGATATGATCATGCACACCTCCAAAAATGGTAAGCTTCATGGATGAGAATTGCATGATAAAGGTACTTGCCAAAGCCTTGTCTGAAGTGACAAATTGATTGTCTATTGCTTTCATTAAGAGACGAACATTGTTATACTGCTCAATAGGACCCCTAATCCTAGTAGATATTTTGGTCTTTATGAACATAATGTCAAGGCGATTAGATTGCTCCCACTTTTCATAGAGATCATACTGATCTAGGGTACTCACATCGGTGGTTGCTAGTGGTTCCAAATTTCTTATGGTATAATCAATGCCCATCCATCCCAAATTAAGGATAACTCTTTTCTTCCAGACCTTAAAATTGTCACCCCTAAGTTCGGGAACATCAACTTTCACATCAAAGAAACAAAGAGGTTGACTAAGTGCATATTAAAAAAATATGAACAACATGCTTAATAAATTTGTTTTAAAGAAAATAACTTTATCATGTTTTACTGATGTAAATCATGTTTTCAATTAATATAGAGACATAAAACTTTCCTATGAGCTGAAGTTCTAATTCCATTATATCCAGACAATGATGATAAAACTATCAAATTGAAAATAATTATATCATGTCTTACTAATGTAAATCATGTTTCCAATGAATATAGAGACATAAAACTTGCATATGGGCTAAAGTTATAATTCCATTATATTCATGCAATGATGATTAAACTATCAAATTGAAAATAACTATATCATATTTTACCAATGTAAATCATGTTTCCAATAAATGTAAAGATATAAAATTTGCTTGTAGGCTAAAATTCTAATTCCATTATATTTTTTGATTAGGCTAAAGTTCTAAAGTCCTAATACTTGTGGGTTGATTAGGAAAAAAAAAATTTGTTTCCTACAGGTATCCTCGCACTGGAGACAATCATGTCTGAACCGAGAACATCCACATGTATGTGGGGCTAACTCTCCCAGCAGATATTTTTTTCATCCACAAGACTCGAATCTGAGACCTTGCTTATGGGAATTAAACATGTACCACTTGAACCAACACCCGTGGGTTATGAAATATAATTTGATATTTTATCCTAACTAAATATACAAAAATTAAATAAAATATCTTGTGGGATGAATTTTATTATACCATGTAAAATCGATCATAATAATGTTTTATGTGACAAACATAATATTTTTTTAATAACTAAAGATGTTATGACTACTCTTTAACCAAAAAATAACATCATATTGTAACTAACACATGAAAAAAATTCATACAGTATGTGCAAAACTATAATAATAATAATAATAATAATAATAATAATAATATACATAAGCCAAAGAAATCATCATCAATCATCCAACACATAACAAAACAATTAAAAATATTTATAAACTAATATAACATAAATTAGATATCAAAAAGACTTAAAAAAACAAAAAACCATCGGGAGATAAAAACAACAGCTAACAAGAAAATATTGTTTCCAATTGTCTTCAACCTCTAGATGGGTTAAAAACGACCCGGTTGAGACCCAATGTTTCATCCATTCATAAATATTGTCCTTTTAATCTAACACATGAAAAAGTGTACTTCTAAAATGAAGAACCAAAATGAAATTTATAAACGTCTTCCAAAAAAGAAACAATGCACATGTAAATCATTTGAATGACTCTGATACCAAATGTTAGAATTAGACATAATCTAAAAGAGTTCTAAACCATACGAACACGAAAAATGGAAGCAAAAAATATCGAATTACCTCCCATCATTGTTGCATTTTCTAGCAAGCTTCAAACTCCAACTCTGAAGAGTGATTTCGAGATTCTTCTAAGCTCTTGCACTCACCTTAGATGGTGTTGATTTTTTGAATGTGTGAGTAAGCTTAGAGACCCCATAACGTTTGAATTAATTGTTACATGACCATCAATGGGCAATATTATAATTAATGGTAATTGATTGATTCTGACAATTAAATGTACTTTATATTTGGTTTAAAACCGTTTGCTTAATGGATCATATTAATAAAATTATTTCCATTGAAACCATAATTAACATGGAAATAATGGAGATTAGTGACATTGATATCATAATTAATATGGAAATATTCTTACCAACGTTCACAATCTCATAATAACATATTGTTTTAGTTTAAAACATCTAAGTTTTATACAACAAGCCAACATAGTGTTAAATTTATATACTTATAGTTTACAATAAAATTTCTATTTCCTAAGTTTTAAACATTAAATGTTCTGTTGGAAGAAGATGCTTATACTTCTCTATTACTACCACCATCACCGACTTTCAAATCTTCTTCTTCATCATCTATATTTGTACATGATTAAATTAATATATGCTTATAAAAATAATTAACTAACAAATAAATGATAATTACATTAAAAATCAATAAATTATCTTTACAAACAAAATCATTCAACCAATTCTGAGCACAAATCAAAGCTTCCATATTTTTGGATAAAATTCGACTTCTATATTTGTTATGAACATGTGAACCATTGCTAAATGCAGATTCAAATACAACAGTTGTAATATGAATGGAAAGCAAATCACGGACTATGATTGATAGTTCTGGATATCGAATTTTATTTTCCTTCAACCACTATAGCACATCCAAACCATTATTATCTTTAAAATTTAATGATGCCTCCTCCAAATAAAGATCAAGTTGTGACTTTCCCGTTTTTGTGGCAAGTTGCATCTTGTTCCTATCGAGTTCCTATTAAATATTTCACAAATAAAACATGTTAGTAGCAAATAAATATATAATTAAACCATTAAAATTTTAAATTATTAATTCAGAAAATTATAAATTACTTCATCAAACACATATCCTAAGTCTAGAAATTTAGTTGTCTTCTGAGGAGCATCAGAAGTTAGAGTCTGCATAGAAGTAGGAGCACTTGTGCTACGATATTGTTCAAATAACATATACAACTTTCTCTTAACTAACTGCAACTTTGTTTCAAAAGTAGAACCATCAACTCTTTCAAAATAATAATTCGCTGTCTCCAACTACTTCCTTGGGTCAAGAATTGCCCCCATTGCAATCACAACACTAAAATCATCCCAATATTTCTCAAAATTCTTAACCATCCTATAATTCATGCTCATCAAAACTTCATCTTCATCTCTTAAAGTATCAAAGAATACACATTGAATCTTCCAAACTTACATAAAATACAAGTTGGAAGTAGGATAAGATATGCAAAAAAATCAAGTTTGTGGTATGATAGAAAGGCAACAAAAATACATGGATTTTTCTCCTCTTTTCCACTCTACTACCGAAGGATAAAAACTGTAATTATCATCATACATGTGGAGTTTTTCAAATACATGCTTATATTTAAGAGCAAATTCAAGCATCAAATAAGTAGAGTTCCACCTTGTATGAACATCAAGACACAAGCTGGCAGAAGTATCAACACCACCTATCTTCTCAATGCATACATTAAATTTTAACATTCTACCTTCTGAATCTATCATATACTTGATGCTCTCCCTTATTCTAAATAAGGTATCACTAGCTATCTTCAACCCTTCTTAGACAATTAGATTTAATATGTATGAAGAACAACGCACATGAAAGAATTGTCCATCACATAATAATGAGTTTTCCATAACAAGCTTATTTTTCAATTGCTCTTGCATGACATCATTGGAGGAAGCATTATCTAAAGTTAGAGAATTTTTTTTTCTATACCTCATTCATTCAAAAACTCAAGTATTTTCTTAGACAATTTAGATCCAGTATGAGGGGGAAGCATGTGACAAAAGTTAATAATTTTACTTGTTAGCTTCCAATTTGAATCAATGTAATGAGCAATCAACGAAATATAACCCTAAATTATACAAGTTGTCCACAAATCAAAAGTTAGATATATCCTAGTAGGAATGCTAGACATCTCTTTTTTAAGCCTATCATTTTCTATCATATAGATTCTCATGACATCAGCCTTAGTCATATTTCTATACAAATGAATAGAATTTGGATTCAAGTAGTTAATTGAGCATCTAATCTTCTTAAACTCTGCAAAATTAAAAGGTAAATCATATTCAATAATTGCACAAGCTAACATGTCACATACCACCATTTGATCAATCTTTCGAGACATCAATTTTCCTTCCTTATCCATAATCATTTGACCAACATTACCATGTTTTATTTTAGCACATCTTCCTCTATGATGGCGTAAATGAGATGTACCATAGTCATTACTATCACTAACCCCACATTTATATATGGTTTTGCAATCAGTGCATTTAGCCTTCTCAATTCCGTCATCCGCAACTCTTATCTTGGTGAAAGATTTCCATACATCAGAAGTTAGAGATTAAGACTATTTGTTACTCTTTCCCAATTCAACTGATTGAGATTCTTGAATCTCATATTCAACATCTTCCATCTCATTGTCAACATTAATAGGATTTGAATTATGACCAGAACCGTCCATATTAATTGTTGTCCAAAATAACAACAAAATAAATAAAATAAAGTTAGCATCATATGAATAATGAATCACAAAAAAATAGAGTTCACAACACAACATTAAATAATTTTATACAATTAGTTTCAAATACTAATATAAAGTTAATTTTATGCAAGAACCATTATCGAATAAAACATTTTTTCAAAAACTACTATAAATCTTACCATGAGCACTGTGTGTTAATCTAATTCTCAACAAAAATTGAAACTTATTTCATTACAATTTTATCATTTCTGCATAAAGTTTTTGTCTTTATGATTCTCGGTTCAAACTTATTTCAGGAAGGAGATCAAAAAAATTCAAAGTGGCTTGAATTTACTGGAGGCTTCTTTTGTTCACTTTATTCTTAGAGGAATAATTAGAAAGTGCTAAGAATCTGACTTTTCCCTTTGTGTGAACTTCATACAAACAAAAGAATGCTCATTCCATGAAAGAGGAAAGAGTCAAAAAATAAAAGTATTGCTGCAACTGCAAATATTGCCAATGAATTTGAAATTTTAAACATCACTTAAATTTACTCAAGAATGAAACAGTTAAAAACAAGGATTTGAACAAGGGTTGGTTGATCTCAAAAGACCAGTCCAGGACAATTCAAATGTGCCCAAAAAAGTGACTAGGAGAGGCATTCAAAGATAATAAATATAAGATAACTATAGATGAAACATTCCTGTGACAGAGAACAAGCCTACTCCTAAAGCTTTGAGCTATGCAAAAACCTCTATGCTTTGCGTCGACCACAATATGTAGAAGAAGACCACACAGCTCCTTCGTTGACCTCGTAGTGTAGGTGGATATGCAAAGAGTGTTGTTGGAAGGGTCTAGACAACTGAGTAAAAAGGGAGAGGTGGGAAATGAGATTGATAGCTCAATGTTCTTCTCCCATGGTTCCTTTCTCTTTCTGCTATGGTGTTTTCTTTTGCCTTATCTTTCTATTTCACGACTGAAATGTATGTGGCTATAGAGATTGATAGCTCAACTTATGTGGCTCATGAGATGTGTTTCTAATGTATATGGTTATTGTAATGTGTTTCATTTGCCCTCTTTTTTTTTAATGCTGATCCGTCAGGTCATTCCGACTCTCTGTGGACCATCTAAGAAAATGTATTCTAAACCAGGTAGAATATGAGATTTTGGGCTTAAAATTCCATCAAAGTCTGCTAAAAATGTCAATCCAAACTAGGTAGAATATGAGATTTTGGACTTAAATCTCTGTCATCCTTACCTATAATTGATTTGACCAACCTTTTTACACTCATCTTTGTTCAGAATAATAGATAAGTGGATGAGAGTACTCATATGCTTGGAATTTTCCATTTTATATTTATTTATAATCACCCAGTATACTTCTACTAAAGTATGAAGATGATTTCACTTGTTTGATTTATTTGTAGATTGAGGGAGAACTTTATCTCTTCAAATTGGCTCATTTCAACTTCAGTGTACATAATCTTAGAGAATTATTGGCATATATGATTATTAGTAACACAAAAAAATGATATCATCTATATAGACTTGTACAATAATAAATTCATTCTGAAATTCTTTTAAAATGAGTAGTGTCCATTTCCCCCTTATAAAGCTAATTTTCAAAAGATAATAGATCAATCTTTCATACTTAGCCCTAGGAACCTCGTTAAGACCATAACGAGTCTTTCTATTTTATAAACACGATTAAGTTTTCAAAATCTTCAAAAGCGTCGGGTTATCTAACATAGACTTCCTCTTCAATTTCACTATTTAGAAAACACTTTTCACATCCATTACAAAATGAGTGAGTTTGTGTTGTGCAGTATAAGACCTGAGAATTTTAATTTCTTATATTCTATCTACTGGTGCAAAAATTTCAATGAAGTCCATACCTTCCTATAGATTATAGCCTTGAGAAACTAACCTTACTTTATTTCTTACCATGTTACCTTGCTTGTCAAGTTTATTTCTTAATACCCATGTTGTTCCAATGATGAAATTTCCTTGTTGTTTTGGAACAAGTGTCCACATATCATTCCTCTTAAATTGATTGAGATCTTCTTTTATTTCTAGCATCCATCATTCATCAAGAAGGGCTTCATCAATCTTCTTTGGTTCATATGAATGTCATGTTGTTGATGTTTCTTGTTTCCGATCTGGTTCTAACTCCTTGAGATGGATTTCTAATGATGAGATCTTTAGGGTGATATATTTTATACTTACAATTCATTAATGTTCTCTAACAAGTTAAGACTTATATATTCTGAATTTACTATTTCTTTTGACTTGTATGTCAAATCATCATCTCTAGTCTTGAGACTAATAAATTCAAAATCAACTACTAGATATGATAATTATTATTAGTCTATAAAACATCATTAAAATTAAAGTTAATATATATTTTACAACAAAAGTTTTATGATTAAGAATTGCATAAGCCTTACATATTTCAGAGTAAACAAAGAAAATGCCTTAATTCAACTTGGAATCAAATTTTCCTAGATAATATTTATTTTTATTTAAGATGTAGCAATCACATCCAAAAATATGAAAATGAGAAATATTTGGTTGTCTGCCTTTCTATAATTTATATGAAGCCTCATATAAGAAAGGTCTTACCAAGATTTTATTATGTACATAACATGCAATGTTGATAGCTTATGCCCAATATACTTAGGTCGATTGTTGTCATTTAATATTGATCAACACATATCTAGCAATGTTTTTTTCTTTCCCTCTATATAACTTCATTGTGTAGATGATTTCTAGGTGATGAGAAATTTTGAGAGATTCCAATCTACACATAGAACTTTGCAATATGTTCGATTTCAAATTCACCTCAGTGATCACATCTAATTGGAAAAAAATGTAAAATTGTTGTTCAATCTGAACTTTTCTACATATCATGGTAAAGTTCTTCAATGTTTCATCCTTATAGGTTATAAGTAGAACGGATGTAAATATTGGATAATCATCAACGATTACAAACTCATAAGTTGTTCCAACAAGACTGGCTACACTGATTGGACCAAAGAGATCCATGTCTAGATGTTTTAGAGGTATAATAGTTGATATTTCATATTTAGAATTGAAATTAGATTGCTTTTGCTCTCTTCTTTGACAAACATCACATAAAATATGCTTTTAAAATGAACTTTCAAGTTATCCCGTTACGACGTTTAGCCTTTTTAATTTGGATATATGTTGAATAATGTTATATGGCAAAATCATCTTTCATCATCTCCTGTTAGTAGACATGTAACTCTATGTTTTTAAAGATAGATGAATTAATCTTGTAAAGATTGTATTCTCCATTGGCTTTTAAAATGGTTTTGCCATTTTATTTTGTCATTTATTATTAAACATACATTTCTAGAAAATGATATTGATAAGTGCCCAAATGTACTACTTTTCATACACTTTTTATGACACTTATTTTGATTTATCATGCTTAAAATCCAACTTATAAAACACTTTTTAGATAAAATTCACTTGTTTAAATAATATAATTTTTGATCACCTCCTGTCCAAGTTCCCTCTAATTTTGTATGAAACGTGTTGAAAATAATTATTTTTAAGATGACCAAGAAATCAAGTCAAAGCTCAAGCCAAAATCCCAAAAAAATTGCTCAAAACATACAAACTAAGCATGGCATGTTGTATGCTTAGTTTGTAGCCAAAAAGATTACTTAGGGTTGAAGAAAGGTAGCTTACTTCCTCATGAAGAAACCTAAGCTAAGTGAGCCAAGCAACTTGCAAAATCAAAAACTTACTTTACTTTAAAGAAATCATGAGAAAAAGTGCCAAGCAACCAACCAAAATTAGCCCAAGAATTATTGAAGAAAGGTTGCTTCAACTTGAAGAAATGAGGTTTCCTCATGTTGAAGAAAGCTTTGCCAAACGCTTAGCACACATGGCTAGGTGCTTACACCTAGGCCAACTTGGCCAAGACTTCACCATGAAGATATCTTCTAAGCCACCAAGCAATTTGTTAAGCTATGACTTGAAGAGCAAGTATATGACACCATGCATGACACAAGTCATGTAAAGCCAAGTAGAAGGTGTCAACATGCATGTGGTCTAGCCTACCAAAGGTTGTCCAGCCTAGGTTAGGCCATGGTAGGGTCAGAGCAGGTCAAGCCACGACCAGAGCAGGCCAACTTGGCCAAGTTGAGCGTTGGGCGCATAGATGCTTGGCCAGGACGGCCAGGTAGGCCAAACTTGGCCAGATTTTGTGTGTTTAGTGCACCAAAAGGCAACAGGTAAGCCCCTCAAGCTGGCAGCTTAGCTAAGCATGATCCAGAAGCTTGCAAATAACTTAAACATGAAGCAAAAAGTCCAGCCAAGTCTAGACATCATAGCCTGCCATGCCAAAAGGCTAGAAAGCATGACAAAGCAAGGCTAGGCATAGGCTAAAGGTGGCAAGCAGCTGGACAACAGCTTATGGCACATGGAACAACCTCACTAAAGGGGTTTTCCTAATTTTACACGTCCAATATGAAGGGCAAAGTGCTGACCATTTTTCCTATAAATAGGAGGCTTTGTTGCACCATTAAAAAATTCATACACATCATTTTTTATCACTTTTCACACATTGCACATAGTTGTACATATGTTGTAAATTCTTCTTCTTCTCATTTTGATTTTCTCTCTCTTTAGAGTGTTCTTAAGTTGTTCTTAGGCTTTTAGTTCATAGAAATTCAAAGGGAATGGAGTTGGCAAATGAGATGCAAAAACGTGATCTTATAACCTCATTTGAAATCCAAAGTATCTCATCATTGGATAGATGGCTCATGCTCCTACATATTGACTTGGATTATGGTGTAATGTTATTTCTTCTCTTCTTTTGTATCATCTTTTGAATTCAATACATTCAAGTTATTACTTTTGGTTAAGTTTTGATTCTTTATAAATTTCTTAATTCAGTTTTAGCTTGATCGCCTGAAACTTGATTTAAGTATCCAAAAATGCTTCTTCTTAAAGTGTTGACAAGTGAACTAAAAATTATAAACTACACCTTAGTTCACTTGCCACATCAAGCATCTATTTTAAGCAACTTATATTCAAGGATAAATGATGTTAATGGAGCCTGAAATAGGGTGTGATAACCTACTCCGATGAGTGACACTTAACTATTATTTAGTGTATTACATAAGGTTTGAAAATTATCTTATCATTCCTGGGAACTAGATGAAGGATTTAGAAATGGTGTGTAGAATTAACTGAAAGTATAACGCATAACTTGTAATGTTTTCAAAATCATTTGAGTCAAGAAATAATTTTATCTTTCAAATCAATTTTACTCTTTTGAATTTGTAAATAGTTAGTTTTTTTACTTTTTCATGTTTCTTAGTTCATAAAATCACAAAAACAACTTTATATGTTACTTTCTTACTTTTGATAAAATATACAAAGTATAAGTACATTTCTATTAGGCAATTCTTTGTAGTTCGACACAATCCTATATTATACTACAATTGAATCTTGAAAGAGATGCAACGCAGATGTAAAATAGTAAAGTATTAACTTATAAATTTTATTTGTTGACAAGAAAAATAAACATTGAATTAAAGTGCAATTTAACTCATAAATTGTATCTTTGTGAAAAGGAAAAAATAAATAGTTATAATGAGTGATCTAACTACTAACTTTTATTTTTAGTCATTTACATTTCTGCATCTAACATTTATTTTTTGTCATTTAAATTTTGCAACTAATTATTTATTGCTTTATTTATTTATTCTTTACCAACTTTTCATAAGGAAGTAGTTCGGTTAATAAAGGAAAATGGAAAATAAATATCACTCATTATCATTTGTATGAATTTGCTTCATACCATTAAACCGGAGTTGTAATTTATTCTAACAAAACCAAGATGGTATGAAGTTCTTAATAATTCAATAAAGCTAAGTTTTTTATCAAATGAAATATTTTTGAAACTATTATATCGGCGTTGAAATTTTTTCCGATAAACCGAGATGGCGATCAAAGAATAAACCAATAACTAAATAAATCCATCAGAAATTTATATTACAAGAAAACTCTTTCAAGAGGTATACAATAATCAATGTTGCACAATTAACTTTTGCTGATCAAGTTATATTTTAATACGTTTACATATAGAACATTAAAAACACTAGGTAGATGAGATTTACAATCATGTAGCCTAGTCCATCCACCTTTCCTTTTATTTTCCTCCATCATATATGATGCCCTTGTTCTTCTCCTAATTGTTGTTGGGTTTGAAGAGCTTGTAGAACTTTATTTTGTTCCATAGCTTCTTCATATTCCTTTCCAGAAAAGGCAATTCATAAGCTTCTTCAAATTCTTCTAGACATGACTTTTTGTTTAGGAGTTGTCAACCTTAAGAGCTTTTGGAGTTGCTCTTTTTGTTGTCTTCTTTTCCACATTGAAGGAAATGGATTTTGAATTATTTCCATTGTTCTCCTCCATCAATTCTTGTTCATGGATTTGGAGGGTTCCATGAAGCCTATCCACAACAAATCTTTAGATTGAGACAACAATCATGAAACTAAAAGAACCAAAGGAACACAAAAAGGGAGGTCAAATTATATTTCCCGAATTTAAAATAAACTAAAACATTTTAGGCACAAATGACAATTTCAATAACAAAGCAGTTAAGACGGTTGACTCATTTATTATTCACAATAACTTTTAGATGACTATTTCATCACATAATAAATGAGATTTAAACAAAGTTTGACACTAAAACTTATCTATTAACAATATTATAAAAAAATCTCCCTCATTCCATATGTTACTTTCTCATTCCCTCATGCCACATGTCACTTTCTCCTTACATTTTTTTTCCTTCATGTCACATGTCACCTCCTCCTCACATATTTTTTTTCCTAATTTTTATATATTATATATTTTATATGCTAATAATAATTTAATATTAATTAGTGATTGGTTCATGTCGCTACCCCACTAAAATTGAGTGTTTACAACATCTATGTTTTGTTATGTTAAAAAGTAATAGTCATTGAACATTAGATGAAATTGAAATCATTTTTCACATTCAAATTATTTATTTATATTAATCTATCTATAT
>NW_017725590.1:0-355 GCF_001865875.1 Lupinus angustifolius
CCTCCTCACATTTTTTCCTTCCTACTTTTTATATATTTTATATGTTAATAATAATTTAATACTAATTGTAGAAAATTCAAATTAAAAATTATCAATTTATTTTTCTTATGTGCTTAAACATGCAAATACACAAGTAAGATGTATATTCTTAATAATATGAATGTATGGGGGTAATATGTGCGTTTTAACTATGCGAATACATGGGTAATATGTGTTTTCTTAGTAATGCGAATGTATGGGTAACATGTGTGTTTTTAGCCACGCGAATGCACGGGTCACATGTATTTAATTACTATCATTATATTATTTAATTAAAAGATAACAATGGTATATATATTCATGAAAAATATATGTA
>NW_017725591.1:0-5350 GCF_001865875.1 Lupinus angustifolius
ATTATATTATTTAATTAAAAGATAACAATGGTATATATATTCATGAAAAATATATGTATTTTAATTAGTAATATAACAAATCAATTATTAGACTCTTTTTATTAAATTTATCAGAAAAAATATCTGTCATATCCTAACTTAGTGTGTTTTTAATTTATGAGTTATTTTCATACAATGATTATTAGCTAAAACATAATCAAATAAATAACATTTAATTATACAATATT
Source organism: Lupinus angustifolius (assembly GCF_001865875.1). NCBI lineage: Eukaryota > Viridiplantae > Streptophyta > Magnoliopsida > Fabales > Fabaceae > Lupinus > Lupinus angustifolius. The sequence goes on from NW_017725591.1 coordinate 228, forward strand.
TGAATGCTAAAAATATATTCAAATATTTATACACAATGAACATTAATCTAAAATAAAACATAAGCATTTAAGAGATATGCTAAAAAATCCTTATGACTTTATATGATACTTATAAACGTAATCACAAAAAGTATGATGCAAAAATAACTCCTTATATTTATAATTTTATATAGAAAATATAGAGGTGAGATATTATCCAATACAATTTGAATTTTATTTATTGAGTTATTTAAGAATCAAATATTTTCTATAATCACACTTTCAACAAATAAATGCTTATACAAACGCATTTATAATTGTTAATATTCAACATATACACTCAAAAATCAATGTTAATATTGCACCTATATGAATGAGAAATATAATGTTTCAATACATGATTTATTGATATTATAAAATATATGTATATTATATTTGCATTATGCATAAACAAAGAAGCGACCCGTGCAAGTGCGGGTACACTGCTAGTTGTTAGCAAAAAAAACTTCGTAGATTTAAAAGCACTTGTGAAAAACAAACAAAATTTTTTTTAATTAAAACACATATTTTATCTCCTTCACTCAATATGAGTAATAAACTATTTTTCTTTGGGGTGATTGTTCCTCCCAATAAATGTAGCTCACAGGAATTGAATGTTTTTTTTATCAGCAAATGTTAATATGTTAGTTTTGTTGTGGGTGAGACTCCACCCTCAATCTCCTACACCCTACCATCAAACCACCCTTATGACTCCCATTTTTGTTGATGGTGGGATTCGAACCCACAACTTCATGTACTCTATTCCTTACGACCGCCCTCTTCACCATCAAAATTTAGAAATTGAATGTTTATTTAATCTTTTTATCTATCTGAAAATTTAGGAAGAATTTACACCAACTATACCAACATCTTTTTTATTATTAAAGTACCATCTTCCTAATTGTTTCTTGGCTTGGGTCTATGAATCCAATTTATTAATGTATTTCTTCTCCTGTATCATCATGGTTATTGTAACTTGGTATAGTAGAAGTAGTACTCGTTTTTAATAGAATTCAATTGTTTATAAAAATTATTTAATTTATATATTTTTAAATTATCAAAATTATTTTTAAATGATTATAATTTATGATTTGTATTTAATAACTAGTATTTTTTTAATTTCTCTACAATATTTACACATTCAAAATTAAATATAACAAGGGCTTGTGGCATTAACTAACAACAAAAGGCATCTTCTCCTCTCTCATGGCTTCCCTAATTCTCAGCCTCAACATACGATGCTTCCTTTGAAAATTCTACACCATTGTAAGTACTCTCTCTTTCTCTTCTTTTGATCATGAAATTCCATCATCAACCATTGTTAGATTGATATGTTCCATTACTCTTTTTCATCATTGTGTTTAACCATTACATAAAGGATGCATGTCCTATGAAGATCCATTGGTGCAACTATGAGAAAGCGAAAATTTTATTCCAGAACTTTTTCTCATGACATATTTTAATATATATCCATCATGATTCATCTCTTTGACAATTTCAATTTCAACGTTTGTTTTTCCTTTATCCAAATTTAGTTTTTCATTTCAACTTGTGTTGGTCTGGTTAGTTTTCTTTTATAAAGATTGATGTGTTATGAGATCCTTATTAAATATTAATTTTCTCAATTGTTTGATCCTCTCATTTGTTAAACCTTTTGTTTTTAAAATATAAGATCAAGAATAGAAATCTGAAATTCTGATTATATCTCAATTTTCATCATCCATCTATGATATATCTCAATTCCAATACTAATTTGACTGCAATTCTGATCATAATTCTTTTTGGTGAAATTCCCATTATACATTTAATTATAGTCATTTAAGATATATAATCATTACTGACATTGCTTATTTAAGGTAGAATATAATGAATTCTTACTTATTTAACTGTTCTTAAATTGGATCAACAAGTTTTTGCAAAGTTCTAATTGATTTGGGGTGATTGTAGAGAAAGAAAAAAAGAGAAATTTTCATCTACAATGTCATCATCAAACTCACCATGTGCAGCATGCAAATTTCTACGTCGAAAATGCACACAAGAGTGTCCATTTGCACCATACTTCCCACCTGACAATCCTCAACGCTTCTCATGTGTGCACCGTGTCTTTGGTGCTAGCAATGTGGCCAAGCTTCTAAATGAGCTTAACCCTTCACAACGCGAAGATGCAGTTAAGTCTCTTGCATATGAAGCAGAGGCTCGTCTTCGCGATCCAGTGTATGGATGCATAGGTTACATTTCAGTATTGCAACACAAGCTTAGGCAAATCCAAGCTAATATTCATAGTGCAAAGAAAGAACTCTCCACTTATCTCAACCCTCAAGCAATGCAAGCACTTCAAGCAATGTTGGAAAACCCTAACATGATTCAACCAAATGGGTTGGTTATGCCACAACAACATCAAATGGGTAACCCATTTCAAGCCAATATTGGTTTCTCACCTTATGGCAACACTAATGTGATGGTGGCTCCACATAATCAAATGGCAATTGGGGATCAAAGACAAGATTTACTAGAGGCTCAACAATTGGCTGCTGAACAAGAATTTCTGAGGCTTAATGGGCTTGAAGGGATGGGTGGAAGTGGTGGTGATAATGGATTTAATCAAATGGGTGTTGGTCCAGAATTGGCTCTAGGAACTTTTGATAATGTTGGTCCTTATGAGATTCAGCAACAACAAGGAGAACATCATCATCACCACCAACATCATGTTGAGGAACAACTTTTACTTTTGCCTCAACAAACTCAGCCACAAGAACATCAACTATCACTGCAACAGCCTCAAGGTGGAGACAGGAGGAGTGTTGGTCCATAGTTGATTGATTGAATATGTGGTGGAGTTTGAGTCTTCTTGTTTTTTTATAATAATAAAAGGGTAGCTTTATTCTAGTTGTTGTTTCCTTTGAAGTATTTGCATGTGGAAACCAAGTTTATTTTTGTTAGTTGTCCTTTTATGCTAATCTACATGGCTCTTGATGTTGAAATACTTGTGGATTATTTTCTAATTATCGGTTTTAAGAATGATTTCAATGTTTTCAGTTTAATATTAGTGAACAATGTTTTAAATTGTAGTTATTGTGTTTGTGGTATGAATTATTTTGTAATTAAGAAATATTTTTGAATTTAATGTTGTTTGAGGTTGTCTTTTACGAGCTGATGTAGCCCAATATGATCTCATGTGGTTGTGTTGTAGTCTGATACGAACACATATTTATGATTTGATATCACACTATAATTGTGATATGATTACGATTGTTACAGTCACTGCAACTACAATATTATAACCATATCGTATGATGTGGTTTTTAATAACTATAGTGAGCTTTGCTATTTAGTATGAATAGGTACTTGACCAACAACTATCACGTTTTAATTCCAGTTTGTCATTGAAGGGGAAAATTACTTAGGTGAATTAGGAGAGAAATTTTGTGCTAAAAATCATTTTCCAATTCTATTATTTGGTAGCTAACTAATTTTCACTATGGTCGTCTTGATCAGCAGCGGCAGAAAGGTTTTATAATTCATCATAGTGGTGTGAGGATAAGTTAGGGGAATGGTCTTTTCACAAAGAAATTGTCATATATTTACGATGTAAGAAATAAAGGAAAAAAGTGACAATAAAGCTAGAAAGGGAAAAAGAAAAGTGGAAATACAGTATTAATATGCCAGGTAAAATTACAAAATAGAGTTCTGATAGAGCACAATGCGGAAGCACATGATTGAATCAATTGAGAACAAAAGAGAAGCAAGTACAGCATAAAGAAAATAACACACAAGATTTAACGTGGAAAAACCTCTCAGTGTGAGAGGAAAAAACCACGGGCGATCAAGAGCAAAATTCCACTATGTAAAAAAGAAGAGTACAAGAAATCCTCTTATAATGATGAGGACAAATGACAATATTTTTTCTCACAAATACTCTCTCAAATGGAACAAGAATTCTCACCAAGAATGCACTCACAATATATGTGTAAATGAAAGAGATGTTGTGTGTTGTGAAGATGATTTTGAAGCTCTCTATATGTGTCCTTTTATAGGCAAGCAAAGTCTTGGTATCTTGGATTCCAAGCATTGGATGCTTGGAAACAAAGCCATAAAAGTGACATAAAATGCCCTTAAAGAGAGCCATAAAATTGTCATAAAATTCTTTTAAGGCATAGTAATGAGAGGCATCTAACAATCTCCACCTTGGCTCGAATTTGATAAGTTGCTCATCGCCAAATAATGCCCCGAAGGGCACTCAAGTGCTGTAGAGACCAACCAAGTCCAAGCAAAGTTGGAACTTGGTATTCGGAAGTGGCTTGGTAAGTATATCTGCTGGATTCTCTGATGTGTGAATCTTTTCCACCATAATTTCACCAATAGCAACAATATCTCGGATAAAGTGACGTTTTATATCAATGTGTTTGGTCTTGTCATGATAACGATTATTCCTGGTCAAATGAATAGCACTTTGACTATCACAAAACACTGTAAGAACACCCTGTATTAGACCAAGTTCATTTACCAAACCTCGGAGCCAAATAGCCTCCTTCACACCCTCCGTTGCTGAAATATATTCTGCTTCAGTCGTAGACAATGCAGCAATGGACTGAAGAGTAGCTTTCCAGCTAATAGCACTATTACAGAGAGTAAAGATGTAACCAGAAAGAGACCTCCTTCTGTCAATATCACCACCATAATCCGAATCAACATAACCTACAACGTCATCAGTTGTAGCCTTGTTTCTGTCAAATACCAAGCCAATACCAGAAGTACCTTTTAGATACCGAAAAATCCATTTTACAGCACTCCAATGATCCTTTCCAGGATTATGCATATATCGACTTACCATGCTAACAGCATATGCTAAATCAGGTCTAGTGCACACCATAGCATACATAAGACTACCAACTGCACTAGCATAAGGAATATGTGACATACGCTCCATCTCTTCCTCTGTATGTGGGCAAAGATCTAAAGATAACTTGAAATGTGCAGCAAGTGGAGTAGAAACAGGTTTACAATTATTCATATTAAACCTTTTAAGCACTCTCTCAATATATTTCTCTTGCGATAAAAACAATTTACCAGCTTGACGATCCCTGTGAATCTCCATACCAAGAATT
>NW_017725592.1:0-3100 GCF_001865875.1 Lupinus angustifolius
GTACAATAAATCCTCTTATAATGATGAGGACAAATGACAATATTTTTTCTCACAAATACTCTCTCAAATGGAACAAGAATTCTCACCAAGAATGCACTCACAATATATGTGTAAATGAAAGAGATGTTATGTGTTGTGAATATGATTTTGAAGCTCTCTTTATGTGTCCTTTTATAGGCAAACAAAGTCTTGATATCTTGGATATGAAGCATTGGATACTTGGAAACAAAGCCATAAAAGTGACATAAAATGTCATTAAAGAGAGCCATAAAATAGTCATAAATTTTTTTAAGGCATAATAATAATAACTATAGTGAGCTTTGCTATTTAGTATGAATAAGTACTTGACCAACAACTATCACGTTTTAATTCCAGTTTGTCATTGAAGGGGAAAATTACTTAGGTGAATTAGGAGAGAAATTTTGTGCTAAAAATCATTTTCCAATTCTATTATTTGGTAGCTAACTAATTTTCACTATGGTCGTCTTGATCAGCAGCGGCAGAAAGGTTTTATAATTCATCATAGTGGTGTGAGGATAAGTTAGGGGAATGGTCTTTTCACAAAGAAATTGTCATGTATTTACGATGTAAGAAATAAAGGAAAAAAGTGACAATAAAGCTAGAAAAAGTGGAAATACAGTATTAATATGCCAGGTAAAATTACAAAATAGAGTTCCTAAAGGAGAAATATATAAAAAGAAAAATCTTAACAAATTAGATTAAGCTCAAAAAATCATATCACAACCATCTTTAACAACTCAGCTAAAACTTGAATGAATGAGTGTATCAAGTTTGGAAACCAAAATAGGAAAGTTGTCATACTGCATCCATGATAAAATTGTTGGAATACTAACTTGATCCTTATTTCTATACTAGTAAGTTGTGCATGTATATGTATTAGATAATATTTTTTGTCGCATGGTTAAATATATATATGATACCTACACATTAGTATGGTTAATAGCATAAATGTTATTTATAGTAGTTAAGACATACATATTACTTGTGAATTCGTATGATTCAAATCTGTTAAGTAAAATAAATGACAATGATATTATGAAAGTTCCTATTGAATCAAGATGTATGTAACAGTAGCACAAGAAACATTGAGGATACAAAATAATTGGAGAGTTAAAAGTTGAAAACCTACACAAAAGGATCATTTATCTTCTTGAACACTGAGCATGTAAAAAAATCAAATTTTTGAACAATACTGTTGGAGCGGAAGACTCATAGAGAAAATATAATAGAGAAAATGACAACGAGAATTTAATGTGGTTCAGCAATTTGCCTACGTCCACATCTGAAAAGCAACAATGATTATTCTACTATGATAAAAGAGAATTACAAGTGTTTCACTCACTTCCCAAAACCCAAGTACACCCAATTTCACTCTCACTCAAGTATTTCTCACACAATTAGAACAAGAGAACAAGAAGAGAGAATATGCACTAAGCTAAGTATTTGGTGTGTCTTACAATGGCATGGACCACTCCTATTTATAGTCAAAGCTCTTGAAGATTATGTGGTCAAAGGGAAAAGAGCATTAATGTTGGTTTTACCATAACCACTTCCTTTTACTTGGCTAGAAATTATCCCTTTCTTCAAGATGACCTTTAGCCACCTCTTTCTTTGCTTGGCTCAAGAAAGTCTTTTCATCATCTTTTTCTTTTAGCCAATAATCAATAAATTTCCACCTTGGCTAAAAGACTATCATAGTTATTCTCTTGCTACTCTTCTTCATGCTCACTAGAGATTCTGAACATTAATCAAGTCCAAACAATATCTGAACTTGGTAGTTGGAACTGGCTTCATCATCATGTCTGCTGGATTATCTGTAGTGGGTGTTTTCTCCACTCTAACAAACCCTCTTTCTACTATGTCTCTGATAAAGTGCATCTGAACATTAATATGCTTAGTTTCTTCGAGTTGTATACCCAACTCTTCAATTAGACCTTTCTCCCAAATGGCTTCCTTTACAGCTTCTGTTACTGCGATGTAATCTGCTTCAGTTATAGACAAAGCAACAATTGATTGTAGTGTTGCTTTCCAACTAACAGTACAACCACACAGTGTAAAAACATATCCAGTGAGTGATCTTCGCTTATCCAAATCTCCGGCATAATCTGAGTCAACATATCCGATGACCTTACTTCCAACACCTTTGACTTTTCCATACAATAAGCCAATATCATTTCAGGTAGCGCATAATCCACTTCACAGCCTTCCAGTGAAGTTTACCAGGTTTTGCCATATATCTGCTTACCACACTTACTGCATGTGCAATATCTGGTCTAGTGCACATCATGACATACATGAGACTGTCAACCGCACTAGAATAAGGTACACTTGACATCTCCTATTTTCAATTATCAGTTTGTGGACACAAGGCCATTGAAAGTTTGAAATGAGTCGCCATTGGAGTAGTGACTGGTTTAGCATTTTGCATGCCAAAGCGTTCCAACATTTTCTCAATGTACTTTTTTTGTGATAGAAACAGTGTCCCCTCTTTTCTATCCCTCTGAATCTCCATTCCTAGAATTTTCTTTCCAACTTCTAAGTCTTTCATTTCAAACTCTGAGCTCAATTGAGCTTTCAAGTTTCTAATTTTTGACATGTTCTTACATGCGATCAATATATAAAAGCAAATATATGAATGACTTATTTGCAAGCTTCTTGTAGTAGACGCAACTATCATGTTCACTTCTGGAATATCCATTTTCAAGCATGAAGGTATCAAATCGTAGATACCATTGTCTGGAAGATTGCTTTAGGCCATATAAAGATTTATTCAGCAAGCAAACATGATTTTTATCCCTTGAACTTCAAATTTTTCAGGTTGTTTCATGTAGATTTGTTCCTCAAACTCATCAAGCAAGAATGTAATTTTGACATCTAGTTGCTCAAGTTCTAGATCAAAGTGAGCTACAATTGCAAGTAGGATGCGAATAAAGCTATGTTTTACCACAGGAGAGAAAACTTCATTGAATCAGTGCCTTCTCTTTGTGTGAAACCTTTGGCTACTAATCGCGCCTTGAATCTTGCATCTTCAACCCTAGGGATTCATTCCTTCTTCTTAAAGACTCATTTGCATCCAACA
>NW_017725593.1:0-14195 GCF_001865875.1 Lupinus angustifolius
TATATGTCTCATTTGTCTGTCCCTAGCCAACTGATAATGTTGTAATTGGGAGATATCAGTATCAGTACATGCATCATGGACTTCTTCTTCTTGATCAAGTGTTTTTTATTTTGTTAGCTCCACCTCAAACTCCACTTTCTCCAAGATATTAGGATCATCATTTTCACTTGATGACTCTGTATGAGGCTTTAGCATTTCAGCTTCATTAAAAGTAACATCTTTACTAATAATGCACTTTCTTTTATCTGGCCACCATAACTTATATCCTTTCACACCATCAAGATATCCCAGAAAAATGCATTTCAATGTTCTTGCATCAAGTTTTCCTTCTTTGTTATGAGCATATGCAGGACACCCAAATATTCTCAAATTTTCATAATTTTTCGGAATACCCAACCACATCTCTTCTGGAGTTTTGAAACCAATGGTCGTTGATGGACATCTGTTGATCAAGTAACAAGCTGTACTGACAGCTTCCGCCCAAAATTCTTTTGGCAATCCAGCATTTGACAACATACATCTTGTCCTTTCAAGTAAGGTTCTGTTCATTCGTTCTGCAAGTCCATTTTGTTGTGGAGTGTGCCTCACGGTATAATGTTTAACAATACCATGATCCTTGCAAAAATTTCCGAATTCTCTGCTGCAGAACTCTAGACCATGTCAGTTCTCAATCTCTTGATCTTTCTCCTAGTTTGCTTCTCGATCAAGGTTTTCCACTGTTTGAACTTGACAAATGCTTCACTTTTGTGTTTCAAAATAAAGATCCACACCTTCCTTGAATAGTCATCAACGAAAGTTAACATGTATTTGCTACCACCATGAGAAGGTACTTGGGAAGGACCCCACAAGTCAGAATGTAAATAATCCAATGTGTCTCTTGTTCGATGAACTACAGCATTGAATTTTATCCGATATTGCTTTCCAAAAGCACAATGTTCACAAAAGTCTACCTTCCCGACTTGTTGACCACATAGTAATCCTTGTTTGGCCAACTAGACTAGACCTCTTTCACTGACATGACCCATTCTTAGATGCCATAGTTTGGTGACATCAAAATCAGATGTTGAGGAGACAACAACAACACCCGTGATTGTGTTTCCTTGTAACATATAGAGGTTATTCTCTTTCTTTCCTTTCATTACAATCATAGTGCCTTTAGATATTCTTATAGCTCCACCTTCACCTTTGTAGCTATAACCTTTTGAATCTAGTGTTCCCAAGGAAATCAAATTTTTCTTCAATTCTAGAACATGCCTTACATTTGTCAACGTCCTCACGATTTCGTCGAACATCTTGATTCTAATTGTGTCGATGCCAATGACCTTGCAGGGAGCATTATTTCCCAAAAGGACCATGCCCTCATCTAAGGTTTGGTAAGTTGAAAACCAATCTTTAATGGGACACATGTGATATGAGCATCCAGAATCAAGTATCCATTCATATTTTGAGTCGTGCTCTGAGGCTATTAGTGCATCTGCACTATCATAGTCATTTGCTACAGCTGCATCTCCATATTCATAGATCTTTTCCTTGCATGTGCGCTCTGGGCAATTCTTTCTTATATGCCCCTCCTTGTGACAGTGAAAGCATTTATACTTTCTATGTTTTGCTTTAGACTTGGACCTAGATTTCCTTCTTTCACTAAATTGATTTCGCCTCTCTGTTCTTCCTATAGCAAAAAGACTATCACTTGAGCCTTCAAATCTCGAATCGGATACTCTTTTCTTCAGCTATTTTGAGTGCAACACCACCTTTACTTCATCTAAGGTCAGATCTTCTCGACCATACATCATGGTGTCGATGAAGTGCTCGTAAGAACTTGGAAGGGAACATAGTAGAAGACTTGTTTGGTCTTCATCTTCAATTTTAACATCAATATTTTTTAGATCAAGAATAATTTTGTTAAATTCATCTAGATGATCTTTTATGGGCTTTCCTTCCTGCATTTGAAGAGTATATATTCTTTTCTTCAAATACAGCTTGTTGGTGAGTGACTTCATCATGTACAGGCTTTTCAACTTCAACCGTAATGAAGTAGTTGTAGTTTCATCTAACACTTCTCGTAGAACCTCATCTCCCAAGCACAACAAAATTGCACTATGTGCTTTTTCCATGTTTTCATCCTTCTCGTCCTCGGTTAGACTCTGTGGTAACATGTTTCTACCTTCCAAGGCTTTGCCTAAGCCTTGATGAACAAGTGGAGCTTTCATTTTCAATCGCCATAGGTTGAAATCATTTTCTCCATTAAATTTCTCCAAATCAAATTTAGCACTCGCCACGATAACCGTATACTGGAAAAATATCGTAGTTCATGAACATACACCAGGAAAGTTCTCAGGAAAGAGAGGTGAGACTTAACAGACACGCTCAAATACCAGGTATTTCCTAAGACAAAACTTTCCTAGACATGCACTTTCACACTATTATACCTTTCAAGTAACAAGAACAATTCTTTTCTTATGTGTAAGATCAGACAATGCTGCGAATATAGAGCATACTAAGAATTTTATTTTAGATCGTACGGCTTAGCATGCAAGAGCTCTACGAGCTCTGATACCATTTTTTTGGAGCGGAAGACTCATAGAGAAAATATAATAGAGAAAATGACACCGATAATTTAATATGGTTCGGCAATTTGCCTATGTCCATAACTGAAGAGCAACAAGGATTATTCCATTATGGTAAAAGAGAACTACAAGTGTTTGACTCACTTCCTAAAACTCAAGTACACCCAATTTCACTCTCACTCAAGTATTTCTCACACAATTAGAACAAGAGAACAAGAAGAGAGATTGTGCACTAAGCTAAGTATTTGGTGTGTCTTACAATGACATGGAACACTCCTATTTATAGCCAAAGCTCTTGAAGATTATGTGGCCAAAGGGAAAAAAGCATTAATGTTGGTTTCATCATAACCACTTCCTTTTACTTGGCTAGAGCATTAATGCAAGATCAATTGTTGGGTTTATTCAAGTGTGAAGTCCCACATTGGATATGCGGGGAGGAGTGAAAGAGTTTATAAGTAGGAAAGTCCCATGGAACCAATGCCTTAAGGTTTTGGTTCAAGACGTGGTGTCTCACTTGTGACTCTTCACTCTTCCCATACCCATGTAACAATGGAACTCCCCGGTGGTTGGAGGCTCCCCGGTCGCAGTCTGGTCCAACAAGTGGTATCAGAGCCAATGGATCGGCTGGGACATGGTAGACTCAAGGGGGAGCGGACCGGAAAGTGTGTGGTACCCACACTTGATGGGGAGATTGTTGGGTTTATTCAAGTGTGAAGTCCCACATTGGATATGCGGGGAGGAGTGAAAGAGTTTATATGTAGGAAAGTCACATGGAACTAATGCCTTAAGGTTTTGGTTCAAGACGTGATGTCTAACTTGTGACTCTTCACTCTTCTCATATCTATGTAACAATGGAACTCCCTAGTGGTTGGAGGCTCCCCGGTCGCAGTCTGGTCCAACAAATACAATATAAACAATGAAAAAAATCTAACATTGTAGCAGAGGGTTTGAACTTTAAACGAATGAATAAACATTAGCAAGAGTCTAAATAGAAGGCAAATACTACTTGTGAGATAAAAACGTTTAGTAAAATATAATTTTGAGGGAGTAAAAATACATAAATTGATTGAAAAACAATACATTTGATGTTGAGAAAATAAACTAATAAATGATAATTTCATTCATAAATAAATATATTTAATACAAATATTGATAATAAATGAATAAACTTATTGAAATAATAAACTAATAAATACGATTTTATTATTAAAGATGTATTACAAATATGTTATTATCTAGAAAACTAATAATTAGGTATTACAAATAATTTGTATTAATTTCTTATATATAGGTAATAGATAGAATAAAAAAATAGTAATAATAAATACTAAATAGATTTCGAAAAAAATAAAGGCTTGAGTTAGGTTTTTTTTATAAAATGAAATGAAATTTTTTTAGGAGGTTGAATAAGTTGAAATGTTAGAAAGATTTTTTAATAATTTTTTTAAAAATGAGAAACTGTAGAAAATGCAAGGTTTAATATGTATGGGCAAGAAAAGTGACTTAAGTCACATATTTTATGAAGAAATTAATGAGGTCATGATACATGAGAGATGAGTTGCATTGCACATGATGAAGGTTTTTGGGTAGGATTCCTCACGAGCTGACAAGTGACGAGTAGCAAATGTTACAATATGGTGAGGGGCATTGAAAAAAGAAGGGTCACATAAACTAAATAAAGAGTCACATGATATAATGTTTGAGAGTCTATAATAAAAATATGGACATGTTTTGGAGGGAGAAAAGTGAAGAAGTTGACACTTGTCATGAGGAACATTTTTTTCTTATATATGTAATAGATTATAACTAATTTGTTATTATCTTATTTTCTATATTATCTTTAAAGATTAAATTTAAAGTTGTATTCTTTAAATATATTTTTGTGCAACACTCCCATTGAATAAGAAAATAAGGTTCTTTATCTTTCTATATATGGTATTAGATTAAGCCTTATTGCCTAATAGTACATCAGAATCATTACATTTTCAACTCATTTTCAATTGTCACTCCTATTGTTTCCAATTCATTATTATAATCCTCACTACCTATACTCTTCCAATCAAACTCAACTCTGGAAATTGCCATACCTAGAACAACCAAATCTTTCATCTCCTCAAAGCCAACGATCTTTACATTTATGTCACTAGTGACAATCATTGTAATTCTCCAAATGTTGAGTCTAGTGATATTGTTGTTGATAATCCATAATACTCTCATTGGAAACGTCAAGATCACTATGCTTATCTTGCTATTCTTGGATCATGCAACCCTGACGTCCAAAATTTTCATGAGTTCTGTTGATTCCTCTATTGCATCATGGACACACATGAACAAACAATATGCTAATCGCTATCGTACTTGTGTTATGTCTCTAAAAGAATGTCTTATTTCAATTTCAAAAGGATACCTCTAGTGCTAGTATTACCTTCATTCAATTCGAGTCATTGTTAATGAATTTGCTCTTATTAGTCATCCAATTGATGATATTGATCTTGTTATTGCTGCTCTAGATGGTCTTGGACCCTATTTTATGAGTTCTCTGCTTCGATTCGTACTATGGACATCTCATTAATGTTTGACTATCTCTTCGACAAACTTATTGATTTTGATATATTTCCCAACTAGATGACCATCATCTATCATTTCCAAACACAACCAAATATACCCACCACATTACTCATGGGTACATCAATAGACATCGCTCACAATTCATGCCATCCATCACCAATTTGTAAATATTGTCATTGTAGAGGACACACTTTTGATGTTTTCTACCTACCGTAAGCACGGTTTTACACCTAAATATCCCAAGAGCTAAGCCAACAAGCATGATATTAAACTATTTTCAACACCTATGTCCACTATTATAAACTTAGCAAACACTAGAGAATCTACCTGTTATCAACATGAATATCTCCAACTTGTGGATTCCTTCTAGTATATATCTCTCTATCGTCCTAATATGGCATTTAGTGTTAATAAACTATTCGAATACATGCATACTCCCACCAACTTGCACTTACGAGCCACTAAAGTGCCTCACGTTATCTTAAAGCAACCTTGGATTTTGGTTTACAACTTTGACGTTGACATGACATTCACATGTCTGTCTTTTTTATTCTGATTGGGTCGATGATTCCTCTGACATGAAATCCACTATAATCTTTATTACTTATTTTGGTCTGAATACAATCTCTTGGTTATGCAAGAAGCAACACACAATTGTCAAATTCTCTATTGAGGCTAAATACCGGACAATTGGTTTAACTACTTGTGAGCTTCTTTGGTTTAGAGATCTCTTCACTAAGCTACAACTTCCCCATCAATCACAACCAATCAGTAACCTCCCATCAATCACAACCAATTATTTACTCTCATAATATTGGAGACACATATCTTTGTATCAATCGTATATTTCACTCATGCATGAAGAATCTTGCTATTCATTATCATTCTATAGGAGACCTAGCGTTACACAAGGACCTCCAAGTTCAACACTTACCTTCTAGCCATCAACATGCTGACCTTCTAACAAAATTTCTACCTACATCTCGATGTCTTTTTCTTATGTCCAATATTGGTGTTGTGTCTTCCACCACCTTCTTGTGGAGGCGTGTTGGAGTGCTAACTTTATCCTTATCTCTATATTGTAACTAATTTGTTATTATCTTACCTTATCTATTATATGTAAAGTTTTAATTTAAAGTTATATTATTTAAATATATTCTTGTACAACACTGTTAAACTTTCAGTTTGAGAGAGAGAAAAGAAAAGAGAAAATGCACATTGGCTTTCTTTATTAAATTTGTGACTCAACAAAAAGGAATCATGAGTCAATAAATTTCTTCATGAAGGAGAAGGGAATTTACACTATAAGGAGAAAGCTTGTTAACTACCAAAACTAACTTAACAAACTAAAAGTGGAAACTAACAAATCAGAAAGGGAAATGGGCTTGGAATAAAAAAGCCCAATTACAAGAAACATAAAGAAAGGAAAGAAAATAAAGAGAAGCCCAAGACTTCATCTTCTTTAGAAGAAGAATGAACCAGAAGGTATAGAAGAACAATGATGTAGCTTGAGATGTAAGAAACATGTTTTAACAAACACTCCCATGAAAAAAGAAAATAAGGCTCTTTATGTTTCCATAAAAAACTATATGCATTTGCTAAGCAAAATAAGAACCAAACATCATTATTGGGATAAGAACATTTGCAATTGAGCTAGAAGTGGAATAAACTAAAATGGACAAAAAAACATAATGATCTTGCAAAACCCCGAACCACGTAACCATTTAACATATTACAAAGGCTACATACACGAACTAGATGGAATACTTGACGAAGTTCATATGAGTATCATAAGTTATGGTTATTATTTGATAAATTTAAATCAAGACTTTTCAAAATTAGTCAAACTTAAAAAAGTGACAACTTATCATCTAGTTAAATTCTATGAAGTTGAGATCACTTGATTTTGTTAGCCTTGATATCATGAGAACCTTGTTGACTAGTTGTTTGGCTTTATTTGGAAATATTGATATGATTTGAAATGCATTGATGATGTTGTTTTGGTTGGATTTGACATCTTTGAAGTTGCTGGAATGTCTTGAAAAGTCTGAAGATTGCGGGTACTGCAAAAGTAATTAAGTTTTTGAAAAAGGAATAATGTATCTCCTAGTGTGAGGAGATAATTCTCCTCCTTACACCAATTGCATAATGACACATGTCCCTTCATTTTTATATTTTTTTATTTCTTTCTATTTTCTCATATTTTGTTTTTATGAATAATGAGTTTCTTCTCTCACTAGAGACGAATTTTCATATCATCTCCTTCACATACGATATGCATTAACAAAAACTCATTACACTACCACACTCAACTTCAGGTGAAGTTTTGCATCTCCAACTTAAATGGCTATTTAGTTGCCACTTACCTAACAAATTTATGAAGTTTCAAGTTAATTTTAAATAGAAGAAACAAATAATATGGAAATAAGTATAGAACTTGCAATAGATGAAAAATACTACATCAAGATCATCAAATTCAAGATTCTTCAGCATGCACGTATGAGATCCTCTGCACATTTTATAATGAAATATCGATGCACACTTTCTAGAAGCTTCCACACTTGTGTAGAAACAAGTAGTAATGATTGAATCATAATATCTAGAATTATCCTAAGTTTCTAGTATATTTTATTATAGCCTTAGTATTATAATTAAAGAAGTATCTAGAAATTTTGAGAAAAATGTATACTAGATACTTATGGAACCATCTAGAAATTCATAAGTGTTGTATAAAGCCTATAAATAGGCACTCACCCTTCATTTTTAAGACAATCCAAATAAGAAGCAAATCATTCTAAGTTGTATAGCTCCAAAGTTTCTCCACTTCTATTTTCACTACTGTAATTTTCATTTCTAAAATACTATCAGTGGCATCAGAGCTATGTTTGGTCATACACTAGGCATAGAATATTACTCTATCCATTTCCAACTACCTCTAAAAATCTCATATCCATACTAAACCATCTTTATACACTTTGAGTTATGACTATCACTATTCAATCATCATTTATTCATATACCAATTTTCATCCGAGAAAACTATGATTTTTGGATCACAAAAATGACTACTTTCTTCTGGTCCCAAGATCTGTGGGATATTGTAGAAGAAGGATTCACTACTCCAGAGAATACTTCAACTCTTAATGTGGCTCAGAAAAAGGAGTTGAAAGAGAATGTGCAAAAGGATGCAAAGCATTATGTATTCTACAACAAGCTTTGGCGGAGACTATCTTTCCAAGATTAATGGGAGCTACTAGTGTCAAAGAAGCATGAGATACACTAAAGGAGGATTTTCATGGTAGTGAAAAGGTACGCACCATTAAATTTCAAACTCTTAGGCGTGAGTTTGAATTACTTAAGATGAGAGAGTTTGAGACCATAAACGACTATTATTCTAAAATAAAAGAAATAGTCAATCAAATGAAAACATATGGGGAAACTATTCTTGACAAAAGAATTATTCAGAAAATTCTAATTTCAATTCCCCAAAAATATGACCCAATAGTTACTACAATTGAGCAAACCAAAGATCTATCTACTCTATCAGTAACAGAACTAATGGGCTCTCTAGACGCTTATGAGCAAAGATTGAGTAGGCATAATGAAGGTTCACTAGAAAATGCCTTTCAATCAAAGCTCAGACTAAGATCTAAGAATAAAGAATATGAAAGATGAAATAATATTGGTGTGGGACATTCTAGAAACAAAGAGATTTCTAAAGATTTCACTAGAAACAATCAAGCAAAATATTCTCCATGTAGCATATGCAAGAAGCCAGGCCATTCAGAAAAATATTGTCGATATCGAGGAAAGATACAATGTCAATATTGCAAAAGATTTGGGCACTCGGAGCAATTTTGTCACAACAAAAATAATCACCAGGTCAATTTCACTGAAGAGTGTCAACGTCACCAACAACTATTATATACCAACCAAGTCTCTAGTCGTGATAAAGAAGAAAATTGGTACTTGGATAGTGGTTGTAGTAACCACATGGCTAAGGACGAGAACATTTTCAAAGACATTGATGAGTCTGTCAAAGTGCAATTTCGATTGGGTAATGGCACTATGGTTGAGTCCAAAGGCAAGGGCACTCTCATGGTGGAGACATAATCGTGTACACGGCTTATCAAAGATGTCTTACTAGTTCCTAACCTTAAAGAAAATCTCTTTAGTATTGGCCAAATGATGGAGAAAGGCTACTCTCTCCACTTTGAGGGAGACACATGCAATATTTATGACAATAATAGAATGCTTGAAATAGCCCAAGTTAAAATGGAGAAAAGAAATATAAGTTTTGCAATAACTTGGAAATATGCTACTAACATTGCCATGAAGGTGCAAGTTGATGAATCATGGCTATGGCATCAAAGATTTGGTCATCTTAATAATCAAGCCTTAAAGCTATTATATCATTAAAGAATGAAGAAGGATCTTCCGTGCATCCAAGATAATGAAGGAGCTTGTGAAGGATGTCTACTTGGGAAGCAACATAGACTACCTTTTTCAAGTGGGAAAGCTTGGAGAGCAAATCGCTTGTTGGAGCTCATCCATACTGACGTATGTGGACCAATGAGGACGCCATCACTCACTAATAACAGGTACTTCATCCTCTTCATTGCTGACTTTCCTAGAATGACATGGGTCTATTTTATAAAAGAAAAATCAGAAGTCTTTGGAGTATTAAGAAGTTCAAGGCTTTTGTCGAGAAGCAAAGCGAGAAACATATAAAAGTACTCAGAAGCGATCGTGGCAAAGAGTACAACTCTCACGAGTTTGCTAAATTTTGTGAGGATGACAACATAGAGCGTCAACTACAGTTGCTTACACTCCACAACAAAATGGGGTGTTTAAAAGAAAAAACTGCATGGTCATGGAGATGGCTAGATCGATGCTCAAGGAGAAAGGTTTGCCAAACACCTTTTGGGTTGAAGCAGTTTATATAGTTGTCTACATAATGAACAGATGTCCAACAAAGGCAGTCGAAGGTAAAACTCCTATAGAATCTCGGAACGGTAGAAAGCCATCAGCTAAACATCTAAGAGTCTTTGGATCCATCTGTTATATACATGTCCCAAAAGAAAAGAGACACAAACTAGAAGACAAGACGATAAGAGGCATCTTCTTGGGATATAGCACACAGTCAAAAGGCTATCGCATATACAATCTAGAAACGAAGAATTTTATCATCATTCGAGATGTTGAAGTTGATGAAAGTGCCGCTTGGAACTAGAATGAAGGCAAGATTGAGAGACAAAAACATCTCCATACCAACACAACAACCACAAGTAACTGGGGAAGTAGAAGAACCAATAGAAGATCCAGGTACGTCAACTATACTCCCACATGAAAAATATTCACCAGAATATTCTCCAAGATGAGTAAGATCTTTGGAAGATATATATGAGACATGCAATTTGGCCATATATGAACCTAGAGCAATCCAAATAAGAAGCAAATCATTCTAAGTTGTGTAGCTCCAAAGTTTCTCCACTTCTATTTTTACTACTATAATTTTCATTTCTAAAATACTATCACTTTATCTATGGTTCTCACACATTTATAATGAATTTTGCTTTATAGCACTTATCTCCTTCAACATTGGAATCTTCGGAGAGAAGGAGTTGTTGTGTGGATTCTTCTTCTTACCAGAGAAAGAAAGAGAAGAAGATAAGAAAATATAAAGATTTGGGAGAGAAAAAGAGAAGAAGGAGGTGTATGAAACTCTTTGTTTGGTGATAGAAGAAAATAATTATTCATAAAAATAAAATATGAGAAAATAAAGAATATAAAAATAAAGAGACATGTGTTATTATGCAATTGGTGTAAAGAGGAGAATTATCTCATTACATCAGGAAATACATTATTCTCTTTTCAAAAGACCTCGAGTGAAAAGCCTTAAGTGATCCTTTAGAGTTGTAGGAATGCCTAAATTCTGAATATTTAATTTTTTGTCCTTTAACTAACCAAGGTAGAAATTATTATAATTTTTTATGATATTAAGATTTATAAATTTAAATCTACAAATTCTTAAGAATACTTTATTATAAAAAGTACGCATTTAATTAATTTCATTGACTTTAGTGCAATTTAGTATACTTACTCAATTTTCATAAGAGATTATAGGATTTAGAGTAAATTATACAAACATCCTTGAGTTTTAGTAAAATTACATAAATCACCTTTCTTTTTTAAACCTACACAAACTAATTACCCTTGTAGGAAAGATAAATGTAATTCCTAAACAAAAAATGATGACGAGTATAATTAAATCAAACAAAATATGATATAGTGTGAATCCAAGTTCAAATGATATAAGACTTAATATCTATTCATTATTGTTGTTCATTACAAACTGTATCATTAATTTTGAGAAGGTGTTTAAATCACTCTTATATTGTATTGGAACTAACTAAAACAATGAATGGACATTGACTTTTTTACTATTTAGACCTGTCTTTACAATATATCATATTTTGTTTAACTTAATTACACGTATCACTATTTTTTGTATAAGAAAATATATTTATCTCTCCTACATAGGTGTGATTTATGTAGGTTTAAAAAAGATGAGTGATTTATATAACTTCTCTAAAATTTAAAGAATATAAGAGTAATTTACTCTAGGATTTATAATTTTTATGACCGAAATTATTAAAATTAATTTCAGATATAAAAAAAATAAATATAGTTTTCAAACATGAATTGTGGAAGAACAGGAACGACAAAGAATTATTAAATTAAATAAAAAGAATTAAATCTGGAAATTATGCCCTATTTTTTGGTAGAACTTCATCCATTAAAAAGAATAAAAGTTAACAAAATCAAATGTGAACAGTGCTGCTATCTTTAAAATGATAAAATAAGAAATAAATGAAATGTAAACAAGCAAACAATGGAAGAGCATGCAATAATGCTTGTTAAACTTTAAAAGATTGAGTCTTCTAAAAATCAAATTAAATAGTGAAATTTATCCAGCTTGGCAAATAAAGAGTGTCTTAACTAATAAGACATTGGTGTAATAGTGTCAGGCATTACTAGATTCACAGAATGATCAAAAGATTAATGGTTCAATTTCAGTAAATGAAATTTGTTGAGAGAGATAATTATGCACCCCAGAAATGATTAGTATCTTACAAAAAGTAAGGAAATAAGTACCCAAAAATAGAAAATGACTAAGTACAAAGTGGTTTTAGAATAAATTCAGTGATTCCAATCAAATTAGTAAGCAAACAAATCAAGCGGGTTATATATGCAAACTTCTTCATGTTTGAAGGGAAATGTTGGAACAAAATGTATCGAAAGGAAATTGCATGGAAAATGTTTTGAAAGTAGTTTGAACATATATATATATATATATATATATAGAATAAAAGATGAAAATCCTAGCTCTAAAAATAAAGGGTAGATCCTAGGGATGACAACAGGCACGGGCAGGCACGGGTAGTGCTTTCCCATGCCCAATTCTGCAATATTTATGGGTAGTGGGTATTTGTGGGTACCCAACAGATTTTTTATTTTAAGTATATATTTATATAATTTGTAATAATCAATATGTAAAAATAATTATTACATGAATAATATGATAAATTTATGATTATAGTAAAAATGTGTAATTTATTATGAAATAATAATAAAGTATATGATAGATAATATTAAAATAATAATAAATATATATAAAATTTTAACTAAAAACTAAATATATTAATGTGCGGGTACCCGCGGGACGAGTATCATAAAACCCGCTCCGGCCCATAAGTTATTATCGCGGGTACCCGTTACGGGTATTTCCACGGGTACTCATAGGTCGGGTTTTTTTGCCATCTAGTCACTAGATCCAGCCTCTTCATAGGTCGGGTACTCATAAGCTTGAAATGCAAGATCAAACAACAAAGTTCCATGAACTCACAATTAATGATGGTGAGAGTTTTGGGATGGAACAGAGAGAAAGAAAATTTTATTTTCTAAACAAAGGACATTAAAGTATATACTAAAGAGACTATCTTTAAAAAAATTTCTTAATATTTTAGTCATCAATTCTAGAAAAATTTAATGGTTTAAATCTATTCACTCAAACCATTGGTTTCCCTAGAATTAATGGCTAAGATGTAAAACAAATTTTTCAAATTACTCTTAAAGTAAGTGAATCTTCTCTGGATACTAAAACTCAAAGAATAATCCTTAAAATAGAAAAATAAAAATGTAAACTCACCCCAGGTCGTCAAGGAGCTCAAGGCTGCACCAAGGAAAGAAAGAGAGAAAATACTTTCTTTTGGCTTAAGGCAATTTGCATATTAATGCCTTAGAAATACCTAATTCTAATGTTTAATAAGATGATTCTAGCTTTATTGCATTGGTTGGAAAGTTTACTACTTCACTTCCTGAAAAGGTGGTTAACTTGTAGAATCTGTGCTAACTAATGGTTAATGACATTTTAGTAAGTTGCTTAGTAGACAAAAAAGGGTTTGGTATAGAGTAGACAAAAAAGGGTTTGCTAACTAAGGAATTGGAAGTTGGGTGATTACTTAGAAATGTTACGTTCAGGGGACTGGTGTAATTGATTTATGAAAATGTACAGCAAATTCAGTAACTTCACAAGTTATTAGGAATTGAATCCATGGATGTATAAAGGGAAAGAATGATGAGTTTCGATCCCGACCATTTTGTTTTATTATCTAAAATCGTTTATTCAAGTTATTATTATTCAAAACCAATGCAAATTTATCAACCAAATATTGTACATAGTTGCTCAATTGATACTCGTAGGAATTAGTATAAATTCACTCCGCTCCCTGAGGACGATAACCCGGTACCTTACCGGATTTTATTACTTGCGCGATACGGTACACTTGCCGTTATAAAAATAGCTAACAAGTTTTTGGCGCCGCTGCCGGGGAGCATCAAGCGATTTATATTAGTTCTTTATAAATTCAATTGGGAGTTGCACATAGTTATTCTTTAATTATATTTTTCTGTATAGCTAACTCTTGTGCTAACTTCTACCATAGTTGTCTTATTTATGCTTTTGCGAGGTAAAGCTACTGACAACCAGTTGGAGTAC
>NW_017725594.1:0-6200 GCF_001865875.1 Lupinus angustifolius
CTCACCTCGACAATTTCTATGAACTGGTGGCCACAATGGGTTATAATGATGCTCAGCGGGAAGCTGCTTATATGATGCTATTCCCCTTCTCTTTGTTGGGTGAAGCTAGAGAGTGGTTGAAATCTCATCCAACTCAGAGTTTGACGAGTTGGAGTGACTTGGAGTCCAAGTTTTTAACAAGATTTTTTCCACCAGCTCGGTATGTACATGCGAAGTTTGAGATATCAACCTTCAGGCAAGGGGCTGATGAAGCATTTTATGAAGCTTGGGAATGTTTTCAGGCGTTACTCAGGAAATGCCCGAATCATGGTTTTGAGGATATTGATCAATTAAACATCTTCTGCAATGGGTTGAAACCAGAAACGAAGATGATTCTAGATGCTGCAGCTGGTGGTACTATGATGTCGGTGGATGCCGAACAAGCAACTAGAATTATCACTGCTTTATCTGCTACAGACAGACAAGCTCAGCATAACAGAAGAACAGTGCAGAAGCGAGGAGTGTTGGATTTGAGTACTTCTGATGCAATTCTAGCTCAGAATAAGATTCTAACTCAACAAATTGAGGCACTAACCAAACAAATGACCAAGTTGCCTCAACAACTTAATGTGGTTCAGACTCCTCCAGTCCATCAACAGGTATTATGCTGCGAATTTTGTGGTGGTGATCATGTCAGTGGTTATTGTTCGATGAATTAACCCTATGTGATTAGGAATGAAAAGGATGAATTAATTCCTACTAGAACGGTCACTGGTTGGCGCATGTGCATCGATTATCGAAAATTGAACCAAGCAACTCGGAAAGATCACTTCCCTCTGCCATTTATGGATCAGATGATAGAGCGATTAGCCGGTCAAGCATATTACTGTTTCTTGGACGGGTACTCAGGCTATAATCAGATCACTGTGGATCCAGAGGACCAGGAGAAGACAACTTTCACATGTCCTTTCGGTATATTTGCCTATAGGAAGATGCCATTCGGACTGTGCAATGCACCAGAAACATTTCAACGGTGCATGTTAGCTATCTTTTCTGACCTGGTGGAACAATGCATTGAAGTTTTCATGGATGATTTCTCGGTCTTCGGGTCGTCATTTGAGAGTTGTTTGGCAAATCTGGACATCATTTTGCAACGATGTGTTGATACAAATTTGGTGTTGAATTGGGAGAAGTGTCACTTCATGGTGACTGAGGGGGTAGTTCTGGGACACAAAATCTTGTCCCGAGGCATCGAAGTTGACAAAGCTAAGATTGAGGTCATCAAGGACCTTCCACCACCACTCAATGTCAAGGGAATTCGGAGTTTCCTTGGCCATGCAGGTTTTTATAGAAGATTTATCAAAGATTTTTCTAAAATTGCAAAGCCACTCAGTAATCTTCTTAACAAAGATACTGTTTTTCATTTTGATATTGAGTGTGCTAATGCTTTTGAAACTTTAAAACAAAAACTGATTTCTGCTCCTGTTATAGTCGCACCCGACTGGCATCTTGATTTTGAGCTAATGTGTGATGCTAGTGATTATGCAGTCGGGGCGGTACTAGGACAGCGAAAATCTAAAGTGTTCCATGCCATACATTATGCTAGTAAGGTGTTGAATGAAGCACAAATCAATTATGCCACCACTGAAAAGGAATTACTAGCCATAGTGTATGCTTTGGAAAAATTTAGATCATACTTGATTGGGTCAAAAGTGGTCATTTATACTGACCATGCTGCTATAAAATATTTGCTAACCAAATCGGATTCCAAGCCGAGATTGTTGCGTTGGGTGTTATTGTTGCAGGAATTTGATTTAGTGATCAAGGACAAAAAGGGCAGTGAGAATTGTGTAGCGGATCACCTGTCACGGTTAGTAAATCAGGAGGTAACAGAGAAAGAATCAGAGGTGGTGGAGGAGTTTCCGGATGAGAAGCTTCTCTCGATTCAAGAAAGGCCATGGTTTGCTGACATGGCCAATTTCAAAGCTGCAGGGGTCATCCCTGAAGAATTTACCTGGCATCAAAAGAGGAAGTTCTTGCGGGATTCTAGACATTTTGTGTGGGATGACCCTCATCTTTTTAAAATTGGGTCGGATGGAGTACTGAGGAGATGTGTGTTTACTGAGGAGGCCAAGGGCATCCTCTGGCATTGTCACAGTTCACCATATGGAGGGCATTTCAATGGAGAGAGGACAGCTGCTAAAGTCCTTCAATCTAGTTTCTACTAGCCTGCTGTTTTTAAGGATGCACATCAATTTGCCCAACAATGTGACAAATGCCAAAGAACTGGCGGAATATCCAAGAGGAATGAAATGCCGTTAACTAATATTCAGGAACTTGAGGGGTTTGACTGTTGGGGAATCGATTTCATGGGACCATTTCCACCTTCATGCTCACACGTTTACATTTTGGTAGCGGTGGATTATGTGTCTAAATGGGTTGAAGCAGTAGCTGCACAGAAGGATGATGCCAAAACCGTAGTTAAGTTCTTGAAGAGAAATATATTCAGTCGGTTTGGCACACCTCGGGTTCTAATTAGTGACAGAGGATCCCATTTCTGCAATTCTCAACTACAGAAGGTCCTTCAGCATTATGGAGTCCGGCACAAGGTGGCATCTCCTTACCACCCGCAGACCAATGGGCAAGCGGAGGTATCTAATAGAGAGATCAAGAGAATACTCGAGAAAAATGTGTCAACCACAAGAAAGGATTGGTCTCTCAAGTTGGATGATGCGCTCTGGGCTTACCGCACCGCTTTTAAAGCTCCTACTAGACTATCCCCGTTTTAGCTGGTATACGGGAAGGCTTGTCATTTACCTGTTGAGCTTGAGCACAAGGCATTCTGGGCCTTAAAGTTCTTCAATCTGGATGCTAAGGCAGCGAGTGATCATAGGAAGTTGCAACTTCAACAATTGGACGAGATGAGACTCAGTGCTTATGAGTCTTCCAAATTGTATAAGGAAAAGGTCAAATTTTATCATGACCGGAAGATCAGAAAACAAGATTTCCGGGTGGGTCAAACTGTCTTGCTGTTCAATTCCCGGATGAAACTCTTTCCCGGCAAGTTGAAGTCTAAATGGTCAGGCCCATTTCTAATCAAAGAAGTCAAGTCACACGGGGCAATCGAGTTGCAAGATCCAGCCTCTCAGCGGAGCTGGATAGTTAATGGTCAAAGATTAAAACCTTACGTGGGTGGTGATGTCGAGCGGCTCACCACGGTCATCCATCTTTTAGAAGCTTAAAAGAATAGGCGTCAAGCTAGTGACGTTAAAGAAGCGCTACCTGGAAGGCAATCCAGTCTCCTTTCATTTTATTTTCATTTTATCTTTGAAAAAAAAACAGGGGGACTCAGAGAAAAGATATCCTCGCTCAGGCGAGATTTATCTCGCTCAGGCGAGAACATCCAATTTACAGATTTTGGATTTCTCGCTTAAGCGAAATATCATCGCTCAAGCGGTAAAAAAAACCTTTTACCTACTGTTTCTCGTAGCTCAAGCGACAATTCCTCGCTCAAGCGAGAGAAACAGGTGGGCAATTCTGAATTTTTCGCTTAGGCGAGAGTTCCCTCGCCCAAGCGAGAACTCAAGAGTTAGCTATCATTGTGCTCGCCCGGGCGAGAGGGCCACGAATTGGTTCTTTAAAATGGACAGAAAAGGGATTAGGGTTCATTCCCTCTCACCCCATTCTCCAACAAAGACGAGCAATTCGTGTTTCCTCTCCAAATTCTTGCATATTATCATCATCATCATCTAAGAAGCACACATTCTCTAGTAGCATCATGAGCGGACAACTGAGAAAGAAAACAGTTGCCAACAAGCAACCCCCTCCCCCAAAGAAACTCAGAGGTGCATCGGGTTCACAACCCCCAATGGAGTTCGATTGTTCCAAGTTCAGGAAGAAGGGAAAACAGGAACGATACAACTTGCTCCTTAATTGGATTTTCGTCCCTGAAAGAAGAGTGCAAATGGAAGAAAGTGAATATCCTGCTTTCATGACATCCCTAAATGCACTGAAGTGGGGTGTCGTGGCCAAGCCACATGACAAGTTTGACCTTGAGGTGGTGCGCGAATTCTATGCTAATGCGTACCCATTGGATGGGGAGGAGTTTGTCAACCAATCCTGGGTGAGGGGAAAGATCATCCTTTTTGATCGGGATACAATCAACACTTTGCTGAATAACCCGTTTGAGGCTCGGGAGGGGGTTCTGTGTGAATTTCACCAAGCACTTGTCGATCAGGAGTTCACTCCAAGCAACACTACTACGTTATTATGTGTACCTGGGCGATCATATAGCTGCAATAATGATGGACAACCTCTTCGTATCTATAGAAAATATATGACTCAGCTAGCTCAGGCGTGGATGATTTTTGTACTGCATAATGTTCAACCTAACAGCCACGTTTCCTTTATGCCCCTGCTAATGTGTTATCTGGTGTTTGCTATCTTGAGGGGCATGACAAGTGATGTGGTTGAAGTCATCGCTCAGGAGATGTTCCGCACTGTGGTTCATGCGGGCAAGAAAGGCTCTTTGGGTTATCCATCCTTGATCACTGAACTCTGCGCCCAGCAAGGGGTTCAAGTGAATCAAACTGAAAAAATTAAACCCCCGATTACCATGAAATACATTATTCATAACTGTACGGGGAATTCTGATCCGCAGCAAGGTCAAGGTTCTAATTCATAACCATCCCCTCCAGATCTCTCACCTCAGGAGCACTTTCATCGCTTGAGCTTGCAGAATAAGCACTTGAGCCAGCAAAATGAGCATCTCGCACTTCAAAACGAGATGTTGAGACAAGGACAAATCTTTTAGCAACAAGGATTGTTTTCTGCATTTCAGTTCTTGAGTCCAGGGAACCAATTTTGGGATTCCACGGACACTTTCACTCAACAATTTCCTTGGCCTGGGGTCATGCCTAACTTTTCGGAGGGGGTTTTCGGAGGTGGCAGGAGCTTCAGGATATGCTGGAGCCGAGGCAGAGGATAATGATGGAGATGGAGATAATAATGATGAGGATGATTTTATGGCTTCATGAGCATCAAGATGGCCTCAAAAACAATAATCAAAGACCTGGTTCTTCTGTACTTTTAGTTGTTTACGTGTTTATGTTCTGTTTAGGTTGCATGTTTAGGATCAATGTTTAGGTTGTATATGTCGTTTGTTTAGGTTGTTTGTTTGTTTAGGATGTAAGTAATATGTGTATTTTGTGTTTGTGTACTATGTGTTGGGTATGTTTGGTTCAAGCTAGGTAACAAGTGTAGTGAATGAAAACAAAATCTGGTAAAATGTTTTAGACTATCCAAGTATGCTTGCTAGAAACATGTAAGAAAAGTTGTGACTCTGTGATTGTGATTAATTAGAGTTCTGAAGTCAATTGTTTTGGGATATGAATGTTGATTCAAACACAGACCGAATAGGTTGAATAATGAGCAGTTAGTCAAAGGAATATGACCTTAAACTTGGTGAGAGAATATATCTATACACAGATGAGTAATTTTGCTGGAATTGCATTAATTAGCTTTGCCTGATTTTTGGTTGTCATTGGAATTGTATTAATTAGCTTTGCCTGATTTTTTGTTGTCATTAAGTAGGGAATACCATGGAGATGACTAAGGCCTAGTTTAGGATAGTCAAGCTACAGCTAGAAAGCCAACCCGTATTAATCATGAACCCATAATTTTTTTTAGCCCCTTGAGCTGAAATGAAAATTGTTTTTTGTTTGAAGAATCATGCACCTAAACCTTAATGACATACATCAATTTCCATACCTGTGGAGACAGATCATTAGTGCATATGATGTTTAAGTGTAATGTTGGGTTTACAATGTGGATGTACATCTGAGTTGGAATGTGACTCCTTCTTCAAGCATAAGAACATGAGGCAACAAAATGTTAATCTTGCTAAAAACAAAAAGGAAAACTCAAAATATAAGAGTCAATTGAAGAAGGAGAACCACAAGGGTGGTTGATAGTAAGAGTGCGAGTGTGGGGTGGTACAAAAATCTGGAAAACAAAATTAAAAAGTGAACAATAGAAGGAAGTATTTGTATGCACTAATGATTTGCCTTCCTCTTTGTATCCAAGAAAAACCAAGTTTTTTGTAGCCTGACCTCATTACAACCCTATGTTAAGTCCTTAAGATCCATGGTTGAACTTGTGTACATGGCTTGACTGAAATGAAAGGCAAAGTCAAATTAGATGGATCCAACAAAGAATTGAGC
>NW_017725595.1:0-343 GCF_001865875.1 Lupinus angustifolius
GAGTGAAACACTTAACTTGTGAGAATGAGAGAATTCCTTTGATCTGACTGAGTAGTTATTCCTTCTATTCAGTTTGGAATTGAGTTGCATGAATATTCGGTCTCAGTAGACTTGGTTCACTATGATTAATCATTAACAGGTCTGTATAAATATTGAATGAATGATTCTAGCATGCTACAATTGGATGAGTGATTTAATTTGAAAAAATCAGATACGTTGAACTGAATTACACTTTGTTACTTTGCTTGAGGACAAGCAAGATTCTAGGTTGGGGGGAGTTTGTTAAGTGCCAAATTGTAGTAAAATTGTACATGATTTGTGGGGCACTTAGTATGCATTTATG
>NW_017725596.1:0-36193 GCF_001865875.1 Lupinus angustifolius
CCCAAGCGAGGTGCTCAAGCCTGGGAATCTCTTGGATCCTCGTCCAAGCGAGAATCTTTAGCTTGGCCGAGAGCATGGAAGTTGGAAGTAGAAGTAGCAGTTTCAGAATGGAAAAGGGCACTCACTCACTTTTAGAAAAGAAATCTGGCACGAAAATAGAGAAGGAAGAAGATAGAGATCGTGGAAACGATTCTATTACACACTTTCTTGGTATTAGTTCATGATTTAGGCGTTGTAATAGCGAGAATGAATGGCTAGTTCTTCATAGTTGGGAATCGAAATGTAATCTTCTTAAACTTTTGTACTCCTGGATTCAATTCTATCTTAATGTTATTTGATTTTGGAAAGTTGTTCCATATTTATTGCATGTTTTCAATTACCAACTGAATTCATGAATTAAGGTTCAAGTTTAACTGGGAAGTTAAACTTGATACTGGATCTGAATTGTCTTTCTTCCTACATAATTGATCTAGGGATGGACAATGATGTAGGAACTTCTTTTACATTTGAGTTTAATTTTAGTTAATCCTCCAATTATCCAAGGAATTGGAAGTTGGGTGATAATTCAAGAANGTCCTCCGATTATCTAAGGAATTGGAAGTTGGGTGATTACTTAGAAATGTTACGTTCAGGGGACTGGTGTAATTGATTTATGAAAATGTACAGCAAATTCAGTAACTTCACAAGTTATTAGGAATTGAATCCATGGATGTATAAAGGGAAAGAATGATGAGTTTCGATCCCAACCATTTTGTTTTATTATCTAAAATCGTTTATTGAAGTTATTATTATTCAAAACCAATGCAAATTTATCAACCAAATATTTTACATAGTTGCTCAATTGATACTCGTAGGAATTAGTATAAATTCACTCCACTCCCTGAGGACGATAACCCGGTACCTTACCGGATTTTATTACTTGCGCGATACGGTACACTTGCCGTTATAAAAATAGCTATATGAGTCGATATATCTTTATTATTTTTAGTTCTTTATGATATAGTATAAGAGCAATTTAAACAATATCTCTTTAGAATTGTTGATGTATTTTATAACCAAAAATATAAAGATACATTGATTTGTATATTATTTGAATTTTTCCTCATAATATACTATGTTTTGTTTAACTTAATTACATTTATCACAGTTTTTATTTAAAAAATTACACTTATTTATCATGCAGAGGTGGCTAGTGTAACGAAAGTATAAACACTAGTGGATGTTTATATAGGTGTAAAAAACTAAGGGGTGAATTGTGTAATTTCACTAAAACTCAGGGGTGTTAATATAATCAACTCTTCCTTTTATAACCAGAAAAGGAAAGGGGCCAAACAAAAAAACTGAAAAGAAGGCTAAAAAACAAAAAGATTACTAACTAACAAAAAAACAACTAAATGGGCTTAACAAAAAACTAAATGATTAGGCCCAATAACTAAAAGAAAGAAAAACAAAGAAAATCAAGAAGAAGGCCTGAAGCAATGAAGAGAAACCAACAAGAGCTTCACAAGGAAGATGATAATGGAAGTTGAAGTTGTAACACTCCCCCTCAAGTTGGACTATGTAAATTACAAAGTCCCAACATGGAAACAAAAATCTTGAAAGCTTTCGGATGTAATGGTTTTGTGAATGCATCTGCAAGTTGATTTGTTGTAGATATGGGAAGAAGATGAACCAAGCCTTTCTGAATTTTCTCTCTAACAACATGACAATCAATCTCTATGTGTTTGATTTGTTCGTGGAAAACCAGATTATGAGCCAAATAAATAGCGGATTGATTGTCACAAAAAACTGGTGTAGGAGATTGTAGAGGAAGGTGTAAATCAGTGAAGAGATAATGAAGCCATTGGATCTCACAAACAAAGTTGCCCAATACTCTATATTCGACTTCTGAGGAGGATCTAGTCACAATGTTCTACTTCTTTGTCTTCCATGAGATCAAGGATGAGCCAAGGAAGATACAAAAACTAGTCAATGATTTCCTAGTATCAAGGCAGGATGCCCAATCTGAATATGCAAAAGCTGAAAGAGTTAAGCTAGTATTTGCAGAAAAAATAAACCTTGAGCAGGACAACCTTTTAAATAGTGAAGAACATGAATGGCAGCTTTGTAGTGGGTGTCCATGGGGTTGGTCGTGTACAAGCTAAGTTGTTGAACAACATAAGAGATATCATGCCAAGTAATAGTAAGGTACATCAATCTTCCCACTAGCCTTAACTTAGTGGTAGGATTAAAGAGGGTGCTGGTAGGCTTAGCTGCCAAGGTACCTGAATCCTCTAATAGAGACATGGTATACTTTCTTTGGTTTAACTGGATTCCAGATTTTGATCTAGCTATCTCAAGGCCAAGGAAGTACCTTAATGATCCAATATCTTTGATCTTATAGAAATTGTCAAGAACAATTTTGACCTTTGAAATTTCAGAGAAACCATTGCCAATGAGGACAAGGTGATCAATATAAATGAGTATAGTAGTAAAGGATGATGGAAGGGATTTAGTGAATAAGGCTTGATCTGTCTTAGAATGGGTATATCCTAGGGATAGTAGTTTGTTGGATAAGGTTGTGTGACACTCTCTACTAGCTTACTTAAGCCCATAGAGGGTTTTATTTAATTTACAAACCAGTTTGGATGAAGGAGGTAAAAGACTAGGGGGTGGCACCACGTAAACTTCTTCATGGAGGTCTCCATGGAGAAAAGCATTATTTATGTCTAATTGTTCTAAGAACCAGTTTTTGACAGCAACAAGAGCAAGGATTACTCTTATAGTGGTGATCTTAACCATATGGGAGAAAGTATCAAAGTAATCCATTCCCTCCAATTGAGTATACCTTTGGCAACTAATCTAGTCTTATACTTCTCTAAAGTACCATCAACATGAAACTTAGTCTTATATACCCATTTGGAGCCTATAGGGGCTTTATCACCAAGGAGAGGAATAATGGTCCAGGTGTCATTGAGTTCTAAGGCTTTAAGCTCTTGGGTCATGGCATTTTGCCAACAGGGTATGATGGAGGCTTGCTTATAAGAGGTTAGTTCATGGTGAGTGGAAATAGTTAAGCAAAAGTTTTTATAAGAATTGGAACATTTAGAATAGTTGAGGACAAATAAATGATAAGTAGTGGAGGTCAGATTAGAAGGGGGGTTATGGTCAGCGTGTGCAAGATTACAATGGTAAACTTGCAGATATGTTGGGGGTCTCCTATTTCTGAGGGGTCTAGAAAGGGAATCAGTAGGATTAGATGAGGAATTGTTTGATATTGGAGGTATAGATGTAGTGTCAGGGTTGATCATGGTGTTGTATATGGGAGGGTAAGGTGTAGTATGCTGGACAGTGGGTATATGCTCAGAGTTGGTTGTAGCATCAGTAGTAATTTTCTCTGTATTATGTTTGATGTGCCGAAAAGGAAAAAATTGTTAATAAAATTCAACATGTCTATAGATGAAGAAATTGTGGGATTTGAGATCATATAAGACATATCCTTTGGTTCCCTCTTTGAATCCTAACAAAACAGCCTTCCTATCTCTAGCCTCAAACTTAGTTCTATGGGATTGAAGAGTGGTTGCATAACTGAGGCAGCCAAAAATTATAAGGTGATCAATGTTAGGGGGCCTGTTGTGGAGAAGTTGTTAAGGTATTTCATTTCTAAGCAAGGGACTAGGCAACTTGTTGATGAGGTGCACAACATGTTGTATTGTAAAATTCCAGAATTATGAGGACCATTAGATTGGAAGTATAGGACCCTAGCAACATTTAAAATGTGTTGTTGTTTCCTTTCGACAACCCCATTTTGTTGGGGTGTCTCAACACAGGTTTTCTTATGCACAATTCCTTTGGAGTCAAAGAAATCATGCATCAAGAATTCCACACCATTATCACTCCTCAAGTAAGTGAGTTTAGTGTTGAATTGTGTCTCAATGTAGGACACAGAATTGGTTAGGTGATGCCTAGTTTCAGCCTTGGTTTTCATCATTATGGCCCATGTGAATCTACTATAATCGTCTACAAGGGCCAAGAAGTATTTATGGCCAAAAGGAGAGGGGACATAATAGGGTCCCCAAATATCAACATGCAAGATTTGACAAGGTTTCTTACTTTTGGTATATCTACTAGTAAAGGCTAATCTCCTTTGTTTAGCTAAATGACATATATCACATGGCATTAATGATTTATATTTATTATTGATAGGACTAAAATGTTTACTAAGCATTCTTACAACAATAACAGAGGCATGTCCAAGCCTTGAATGCCATATAGTATTATTTGTACAAGAAACAACATTATTATGAAAAACAGAAAGATTAAAAGCATTGTGACTTGGCTGTAGATTTATCATGAAGAGCCCTTGCTTGAGATCCTAGCTGAACCAATCATCTTCTTGATATGGTTATGCAGGATGAGACAATAATCTTTAGTAAAGATTAGGTGGCATTGTGAATATTGAATTAGTTTAGCAACTAAAACTAAGTTCACATGAAAATGAGGAACATACAATACATCAGTCAATATAAGCGATTTGTCAAAAGTGATTGTACCAGAAATGGTGCTAGTAAATCTACTGCCATTAGGCGGAGTTATGAGTATAGGTGGTATACACCTATGTGTATCAGAATTACTCATATTGTGAGTAATGTGATCTCTGGCTCCAGTATCTAGGAGCCATTGGGAATAGGTTTTACCTAATAAAGTTGGATGTTGAGCTACATTGATGGTTGAATTTACAGCATGCTTTTGTTCAGTTTTGGATTGATTAAGGAGCTCAAGAATATCTTGGACTTGTTCTTGTGTGAACATTCTGTCATTTTCTTGTGTCTAGTTGTTCAATTGAGGGTTGGTAACTGTTTGTTCCTCACTATCTAGTGGAAAGCTTGAAGCATGTTTTGTCACTTTATTGTACTTGTTGTTTTGGAAGCCAAGTGGATACCCATGTTTGAGAAAGCAGGTGTCTATAGTGTGGTTGGTTCTCCGACAATGAGTGCAAAATCTATTTGTGGTATTCCTCCCAAGGCCATTAGATCTACCACCTCTCCCCCTATATGTGTGGGTATTTCTTCCTCTAAAATTAGAATTAGAGCCAGCATTTTCGTTTCTTGGTTGATATTCAGTTTTTGGAACTCATATTCATAATTCTTCTTTCTGGTTCAAGACTAGTGAAGGATGTGCTAGTTAATTGTCTCTCTTGTTGCATGAGCATGGAGAAGAGTTTGGTAATATTTGGTAGAGGATCTATCAACATGACTTGTGAACGTACTTGAGCATATTGCTCATTTAGGCCTTTCAAGAATCTAGTAACATAGTCATGTTCGCGATAATCTTAAGAGATTGAATGGTTCCACAGGTGCATGCCTTATTACACACACATCTCCTAATGGGTCTAAAGTTCTCTATTTCCTCCCATGGGGTCTTGAGTTGAGTGAGGTAATCAGAAATAGTGAGATTACCTTGGTGCAATTGGTAGAACTCTTCTTGTAATTGAGCCATTCTGAACATATCCCCCTGAGAGAACCAATCTTGCAAATCTTTCCATACATCTATAGTTGAATCGATCCATAAGATTGATTTGGCAATTGACTCATCTATTGAGTGTTGGATTCAAGAGAGGACCATGGTATTGCATCTCACCCAATGATCGCGCAGGGGATCATCATAATCAGGTTGTAGCAAGCTTCCATCAATGAATCTGATCTTGTTCTTAGAATGGAGTGCCAATTTGAATACCTTTGCCCATGGATGATAGTTTCTTCCATTTAATGCAGGTGTGACGAGAACTAGGGCATGGTTTTCACTTGAATGGAGAAAATATGGATTCGAGGGATTCGTATGGAATCAGAGGCCATTTGGATTGACATTTTGAAGGTAAATCAAAGGGAAGAAAAGAAAGTAGAGAAGAGAACGAATAGAATAAGGAAGAGTTGAGATTAAGAAAGGGGAGAGGATTGGTAATTAGAGTCGTAGCTCTGATACCATCTTAGAATGCAAAGAAGCCACGAACATAAGAAGAAGAAAAGAAGAAAAACTTTACTAAATTGATTGATTGAAATAATACAGGCACTATTCCTTTATAACCAGAAAAGGAAAGGGGCCAAACATAAAAACTGAAAAGAGGGCTAAAAACAGAAAGATAACTAACTAACAGAAAAACAATTAAATGGGCTTAACAGAAAACTAATTGATTAAGCCCAATAACTAAAAGAAAGAAAAACAAAGAAAAACAAGAAGAAGGTCTGAAGCAATGGAGAGAAACCAACAAGAGCTTCACAAGGAAGATGATAATGAAAGCTGAAGTTTAACATATGGCTCTAATATGCTTAAATGATTGTGTTTCCAAGAAATCAGGATTAGCATGGTCGAATTAAATTTAACGGCGAATTAAAAATAATTTTAAATCTTTATAAAAATCTAAAAATATTTCTACAGTCTTTATTTATTTAAATCATGTGATTATCGACTCAAAGATTTTTTAAAAACTAATAGACATTCAGTTGGTCGTGCTTTAAAAAATATCACTCTCTATAATTAAAAAATTTAAATTCAAAAATCAAAAACAAACTTCACTTATTTATACTTTTCTTTACAAAAAAGTTTAAATCCAAATGCACACTCATATGATCACTTTGCATTCACAACAAAATAGTCAAGCTTTCTATAATAGAAAATAGTTTGAATTGCCTCCAAAATAAAGTTATATATTATTCATAGAATCAACCTTCATAACAATGCAATCATAAGTAAGACATAACTTTCTATCATTTTTAATCAATCTAAAATATTTATTAGAATTACATTATTTCCATTAAACATAATTAAGAAGTTAAGAATATCACACAATGTACCACTTATTACTATCACCATTAATTAATATTGTTCAAATTTACTAGAAGTCCTTCAACACCATTGTCATGGTTGCAGCTGCCACACAACACCTTTTAGCATCATTACCAACACCCTCTAGTACCACCATTGTGTTTAGGAGATCGTGGTGGCTGGTGGTGATGGTTGTCATCAAGGCGATGGTGTTATTATGGTAATGATGATGACTAATTTACAATCTATAGTCGTCGCCGTCAAGATGGTGGTTGTTTTTAGGGATGAGCAAGACCTGACTTTACCTGCTCACCCGGTACGACCCGATCATGATCAGGTCCGAATACGGTCGGGTCTCGCTGGGTCTAAGGCAGGGCTCGGGTTCAAATATTAGGCAATATTTAGGGTCAGATAGGGACTACGCATAACCCGTACCGACCCGTTTCATGGTCACTCACTCATCATGTTTAGCTTCAGGTCTAGGGGGGGTCTGGGTTCAAGAAAATAACCCAACCAACATTTAAGATCAAGTAAGGACAATCTTTAACCCGTCCAAACTTGGCCCATGCTCAACCTTAATTGTTGTTAGCATGGTGGTAGTTAGAATGATGATGGTGATCCTCATTGTAGCGTGATAATAATTGTGATCAGAATGACTAGGATGATGGTCATGAGGTTGGTAATATAGTTGATGGTGGTTATCATGTCATCATCGTTAATATGATGATAGTGATGACAACTAGGATGATAATAGTGGTTATCAAATAGGGAGTGCTGACCAATTCTCATCATTATGTGGTGACATATTTTTTGAACAAAAAATAAAATAAAAACATATTTTTGTATTTGTAAAAATTATTTTGAAAATGTGTAAATTTTAGTTTAACTTAAATTTTGGTAGATATATTTTTTTTACAAACAAAATTTAAAAAATGTTATTTTTACAATAAGGATGAGGTCATCTGAGTGTTGCTGTTGTTTATTCCATTCTTTCCATAACTTTTTGTTTTTACTATTATGCGTGTTGCTATTGTTTAGTCCATTCCTTCCATAACTTTTTATTTTTGCTATTATGCATACAATTTAATTAATCAAATAAATGTAAAGTGTTGATACAATTTGAGTATAGTAACATTATTTAATCCACATAAAGCGAGATTAAAAATAAATGTGATAAATAAGGATATAATTTAAAATATATATATTTCTAAAATATAAAATAGATTTGAAAAAATATTAAAAAAAATGAAGGGAATGGATGAATTTTGAGATAATGTGGGATATGGTCATCGAAGTTACAAAGTTGGTAGGCAAAAAAGCCCAACAAGAGAACAATACCCAAACAAGTTCCGCAACCTAAAACCCCTAATCTCAAAACCCTCTCTTCCTCAACCCCCCACTTCGCACCCCACTCCCTCAAAACCCACAACCAACAACCATGGCGCAATGGTGGCGCTCCGCCACCAGCCACCTCCGAACAGCGGCATCTAACCATCACAACCTCCCTTCACCACTTTCAACCTTCCGTACTGCTCCTTACCACACGATCCAAGCCATCCCTAGAGATTTCACTGGCAGCAGAGTCTCCGCAAGGGACAGATTGCAAGGTCGAATTCCTGCCGTTGTTTTCTTCCAGAACCTTCTAGAGAAAGATCCAGCGTCTCGTTCCGCGTCGAAGAAGCATCTTTTGACGGTTGAGAAGAAGCAGATTAAGGCTATACTTGATTCCCCTGAAGCTCCTTTCTTTTGTACTACTCGTTTCCCGCTTCAGATCCGTGCTGGTTCTGGATCTAAGCATTTGCTTGAATCTGGAAATGTGTTCCCCATTAAGGTTTTTTTGTTTTCTTTTTAAAAATTATGTTTTGTTTTTGTTATCGTAGAGTAATTGAACAATTTCACCATTTAGTCTATTAGAAATGGAAACAAGGCGTTGGTCCTGTGGTGTTAGCCCCCACTGGAATCCCAAATCAAAGTTTCGATCCCTAGGAGCGACACTTATTGGGAGACACAATCATACCTCCCGAAAGAGATTAGCTCCTTACTCATAGGGTGACGGTTACCATTGGTTAAACAAAAAACATTATTATTAGATAAATTAGGCTATGTTTGGTACAACTGGCTGAAGGGTTGTAATATAGTTGAGGACTTATTCGATAATCTGATCTTCGGCTCCTAACTTATAGTCCTTCAGCTAGATTATAATTGTTTAGCTACCTTATCTATCAGTTGTACCAAATCAAGCCAATAGGCTGGCTGATTGTACCAGGACTGTTTGGTATGATTAGCCGGTGAGTTAGTGACTCGTGTAAAATGAAATAAGCTCCTACCTTATAAGCCGATAAGATACTTATCAAATGGGCACTTATAAAAGTTCGTACCTTACTGATGTAAGCTTCTTTAGCAAAATGTAGTAGAGTTTATTTATTTTATGAAATGTGTATTCTTAATCCTTTTCATGGCTAATTATTGGGCACATTAGTATTTCTGGTTCTTTTAAGAGTCAACATGTGGATACATTAGTTCCTATCATATATTATTTCAACCTGCAATCTCGTATTTGAGGTTTTTAAGGACCAGGCTGGAGGTTTTCATTTCGTACGGACTAAAGTGAGGGCTGACATTTTTCTCATTTTGAAAATAGGTTATTTACTCTTTTTATTTATTTATTAATTGTGATTCTTTTGGTGTTGTTTATGTGTTATGTAGATTCATAGGGATGAAGAGAGTGGGAAGATTCTGAATTTGGTATTTGTTTGGGCTGAAGATGGGATGGACTTGAAAGTAGACGTGCCTGTTGTTTTCAAAGGGGAAGATGTTAGTCCCGGTATCCAGAAAGGTGAAGTCCTTTGAATGTTTTCTCCAACTTATTGACATCGAATAACTTAGGGATCAGTTGGGTTTATGATTGGCTGAAATGTGCAATGCATGAAAATGTGGTCCTTCTGTGGAAGTTGGTAAATTGGCATGTTCACGTCATAGGGGCATTTGGTCATTTGTACTGATGTTTTTATGCCTTATCTATGTCTAATTTAAAATTTAACACCGCAGAGACTAGCTTTCCTGAGTTCTTTGGTAGTTTGACTAATTGAGTTGTGAGATTGACCATAAGTTGTTCTTGATAAGCTGCCACTGTTGGATTTAGTATTTTGTTATTTTCATAGACTGACAACTAAACATGTGAAAAACGGGAGGAGTAAACAGGGGCAGCTAGTGTGAGCAATTACAGTAGTGGGATCAGAGAAAGTAAAGAGGGAGTTAATTACAGCTGCTGGGAGTGGAGAGAATAAATAGTCGCAAATAAATAAGTAGCTAGTGATACCCTTTGATAGGAATGAGTAATAACGGGAAAGAAAAAGTAGCAAATTCCAGTGATAAGATATAGAAACTCCGAGGACAGAAATCTTTGAATTGGATATGATAGTATTATTTCCGGACATTGTGCCAATTTTACATTCTTTACTTAGTTGGACCACTTGCCCTTTGTGTTTTTTGCTTTCTCTTTGATGAGCCTTTTTCAAGTGATAGTAAAATAATTCTTGGAAAGATGCTTCGTAATCAAATCTTTTCTTTTGAGTGCTCAATATGTAAGATTTTGTAAGGCTTTCTTTGGATGTAGTAAATTAATATGACTAAAAATATGTAAGAATGCCTACAAGTATTGACATATTTAGTTCTTTAGTATCCACCATTTACATGATTTTGGCATTTGAAACCTGAGTTTCAAAGTTATTGAGGGTATCTTACATATTTTTGTACAGGCTTCTATTCTATCATTTTTTCCTTTCTCTTTTTTTTTGCTCAGATGCGGCTTTTGTTTATGTTTCTCTGTTAGCTGGTTAACAAATTTATGCCAAACATGGCATCATCTAGAGCAACCTATCAAATATGAATATGAACGGTTTGTTCACACTTCACAGTTATTCATCTGCAACGAACTGTTTCTATTCAGGTTACTATAGGTGGAAGTTTGGTTGTCATAATCAATGAATTCCCAGATAAATACTGTGCAAAACTTAGTTTTTAAAAAAGTAATTAATACTAAAAGACTATGCTATAAACAAAAGTGAAAGTAACCTATAGGTTCTTTTATTTTTTGAGAACTATTGCCCTATAGTTTTACTTAAACCTTTTCAATTGAGTCTCTGTAGGGGTCTATCCTAACAATAGACTTGATTTAGCGACCCTATGAAAGAACTCTTTGAAACTTGAGGGACCCATTTATAGTTTTTAAACTTTGGAGACTTCCTTAAAAAATTTAATAAAGTATATAGATCTGCAGAATAATTAAACCCAAAGAATAACTAGAGAGATTGCTTTGGTAGCTTAAAGTTCACTATAACCTTTTCTTTCTTCTTAAATTGTGCATATCAACAAAAGGAAAAGAAAACCAGGTATCATTTTGGACTCCATCCAGAAATGCAGATTGCTTGCTTTTAGTAATTAATTTAACACTTAAACTCGAGCACTTCAAGAATATTTTATTTGCTGGTTTCCAAGTAAAAATGTGTGCGAGATAGGCATGCCTGGTTAGAGATTTCTTGACAATTTTGACATGTAGATGCATGATGCGTTTGTTATAATTTTTTACTTTGAATGAAATGTCTATCTCTTGAAACTATCCCATGGCATGGCTTTCATTTTATATCTATATAATTAATAATTGTTTTTGTTGGTTGTGGATATTTTTGTCTTCTCATACTTTGTTATGTGAAAGTTATTCTCTCTCTTTCATTTATTAGCAGAATAGCGCAGTCGGCTTTAAATGTACATATTGCTTTTCTTTTCTTTCTCTTCTGTTCTTCTTGTGTTGGACTGAGAAAATTAATAGTAAATATATTGATTCCACATCGACTATGTGGTAGCCGTAGATTGCTATGACTTCCTGGCCAGTCTTTCCAGAGAGCTATGAAAATGTAAGAGGTCTGGGATAAATAATTCCACTTTTGAAAAGAAAAACCTTGAGGAAAATGCTGATTAAATTTTTTTGTGAAGCCTTTCTGGCAGTATATGTTGATGGTCAATGAATTGTGTTGTTATATGCCTTGTGAAGACTTCTGTTAAATCAAGTCAATAATTGACTTACATTTCATTCTTTGCTAAAATGTACTACTGTTTTCTTTTAAATATTGACCTTGGTTTTTTTTGTTTTTTAACAATTGAAATATTTAATACCAAAGTGGGGATTTAATGTTATTCTAATGCTAATATGATCTTAACATTGTATCCCTTACAGGTGGGATTTTGAATAGAATCAGACCTAGTCTAAAATATCTGGGTCCATCTGAACACATTCCTTCCAAAATTGAGGTAGATGTGAGCAATCTTGATATTGAAGATAAGATATCCATGCATGATATTGAGCTTCATTCATCCTTGAAGCTTCTGAGTAAGAATGAAAACATACCCATATGTAAAATAGTTCCAACAAGTTTGAGAAACCAAGACCCTTTGGTGAGTAATTGATGAAGCACTATGTTAGGTTTGATAAGGTAACATTCCTTGGGGAAAATGCAGATATATGCATATTCCAAATAAACAGGGTTAACTCCCTGATTTGGTGCTATGTTGCAGCGGTGACGAGTTGAAAAATGTTACAACTGTTTTTTTGTTCCGTTTGAATTAATTAACATTTCAATATAGGTGGATATTCATTTTAATGCATTAATGATTTCTATTCTGTCTTTGATGGGCATTTAAGTCTCTTGGTGTGGCTATTGAAGGAGACAAGACCAAAATATAATGGTACACCAACAGGTTGGTCTTTTAGTGTAAACCAAAGTGTAAGTGTTTGATTTCTGAGAGTAACACTTGTTGGAATGGGTAGTTATGTAACTCGAAATAAATTAATTTCTTATTAAAAAAAGGTAAGGAGATATTCTTGATAGTACCAAAAAAATATAATCTTCTAAAAAGATGCCACTTAGATGAATCCTTGAATCTTCTAGTCGTTTTGAGTAGTTCATAAAGAAAGGAGCAGGCATAACATAAGTGTCCCTTGTTTGATTTCTAGATTAGCTTATTTGATAAAAGTTTAATCAAGCGACAGTGTGACACCATGATACAACTATTAACAACACTAAAATATAAAAAGTTCATCTTTGTCTTTTCTCTCACCAACATTATTACTATATCATTTTGGTAATTGTTGACTGTTATTGTTTTGACTCCAACTATTATAGTACATTTTGCATCGTGTTTATGCTGCGTATAGACAGAGATCACCAAACAAACAAAAACTTGTTTTATGGCTTAGTTAATTGTATTTTTCAACTTCTTCATTAATCTCTATCAAAAAATACCTTTAATTAAAATAGCAGTTTGTATGAAATTCTTAGTTAGTGGAGTTTGGAGATAATAATAGTATTAGAATGATTAATCATAACTTAATCCTAAAAGCTAACTCATAGGATGAGTTGTCTAAGCTTATAAGCATCGGTTCTGTCATATTCTTGATGTGAGAATTATCTGAAAAGATACATGCATATAGCCTATTCTATTAGTGTCTATATATCTGTTATACATATGTTTGAGTTAAAAATTGAGCTCTTTAAATAAACAAGTCGTACTTGAATTAAATATAGTTCAATTTGTTAGATTTATGAACTAGCTTGATTATATAGATATTTGTACATGAGAGTGACTTAAGTGAGAACAATTCTCATATATATATATATATATATGATTAAGATTAAAAGATAGTTAATGATAATATGACTACTTAACAAAGTTATGTGCACATATTTTTTAATCTTGACAATTCAAATAAGATACAATAGTACATATTAATTAGATTGTAATATCTATGTACTGTCAATGTAGAAATTTATTTACAATCAGTATACTATCCACCATTTATTTGAATTACTTTTTTTGAATAGTCAATGATAATTAAAAATAAATGAAGGATAATGGACTAAAAATATATAAAAAATTTACACTGTCAATATATATATATATATATATATATATATTCATATCTATTCATTATTCATATTTCTTACATTAAAAAAATTGTTGTCATTTGAATCAATTTCTATACATATTTACATATAGGAGTTATATTTATTATTAATTTTCACACACTTTTTTTACATATACACGTATAATTCACTAACATTTAGTAGACCATTTAAATTTATGATTATTAATTAGTTCAAAGGTACATTACCTTTAATTTAACTAAACTTAAGCTGAAAAAATAGATTAATATTAAACTAAACTTTAAATTTGAGTTTCGTCAATCTTTAAATAGTCAAACCCAATATATCTAATCTTGATTATGTATGAGAATTGACATTGTGGGGATTGGGAATCGTTCTTGTTCTAGAAGACTTGATAATTGTTTCCTATCTCCCTTCCAATCTGCAAAGTAAATTCTTGTGGTCAACACCATAACCATTGGGGCCCTCCTTAAAAGTTGGACCACCACACTTGATATCGATAGTCATTGGGCATTGGTCTTCATATAAGACAAAATTGACAAAGTCCCTTATCATAAAAATCCTCATACTTTTCTTTTAATAAAACACATAAAATAGAATAGAATATCGTATTAAACAATTAATATGTTGACCGTAGGAAGTCACTAGATAGCACTTGACTAATAAGGACAGAATTTAAGTGTAGTCTTGGTCATATAAATGACCCTTTTTTGTTAATTAAAAAAAATGTAAACGA
Source organism: Lupinus angustifolius (assembly GCF_001865875.1). NCBI lineage: Eukaryota > Viridiplantae > Streptophyta > Magnoliopsida > Fabales > Fabaceae > Lupinus > Lupinus angustifolius. The sequence goes on from NW_017725596.1 coordinate 14,479, forward strand.
CCGTTTCAAACAAAAAACAATGTTAGTTTTGACAAATTCTTACTTTTTTATTATTTCTTACGTGTGTCCTCGTGCTGGAGGTAGTTATGTGGCTAACTCTACCAACGAGTATTTCTTATCTACAAGACTCGAACTGAGACCTTACTTAAGGGGAATTAAACATGTATCATTTGAAGTAACATGTATTGGTGACAAGTTCTTACTTTGAGCTTTAATTTTTAGTTTGTTAAAATGGTAGAGTCGTGCATGATGAATCTTGGTAAAGCAAGAAAGAAAGAATGAGAAAATCCATGAAAAGAAAGCTTCTTGATGAATCAAGAAGTATGAGAGAAAATTAAGAATGAGAAAATGAAAACTTTCTATATTGAATTGAGTTACAAGGAATAAGGGAATCACTCTTTATATACTACATTGTCCAACTAATATATAACTTGTTAATCAATTAATTAAACTCTTAATCGATTAACGAAAACAATATTACAACTAACAAATTAAAATAGACTAACAACTGTAACATCCCCTCAAGCTGGAATGTGTCAAACATTCCAAGCTTGAAATGATTGTGATAAACACCACACATACTCTAATACTCTAAAACTTCATCTTGCTGGTGAGCGAATCTGCGTCTCCCAGTCTTGAAATCTGAACGTGAAGCAATTTTGACGCTTAACCACCATTTGACAGAAGCAATTTCATCCAATGCTTAACCATCTTTTTGACAGAAGCAAACCAATCATAATGGATGAAAGAGAGAAATGAGATGAACCTTAATCTTGATTCTTATATATTGCTTCAATGAGGAAAAATTACACACTATAATGTTGTGTGTTTAATGAGAGAGAAAGAGGGGTAAAGAAACTAGAGTAATAAAAAATGAGAAATAATTTGGGGTAATAGATGAAAGAATGTGTATATCCTTATTGTCATTGAGAAGAAAAGATTGGTTTTAAGCTACTACACTGACCTTGAAACCTTGGGGCTTCATCCTGATAAGAAACCTGATGATGTGCATGCTTAAGAAAAATAGGCAATTGGTCGTTACTGTGGAAGCTTGCTTCATATCCATGATTGCAACACCTTGAGTAATTGATCCTTTATTTGAGACTTGATGTACACTTTCAATATATTGAGATTTCAAACCATATCAAGGCAAGGCTGATAACATATATTTCCTATTAGAAGTAAAAGACGCTGACATTGCTTTCCTAACACAAATGCTTTTGTATTTGCCGATCACATTAAGCCCATCAAGGATTCTGACTTGTGAGTCAGCAGAAATAACCATAACCGTGGGTGATGTGCATCGAGTGCATCCAAACATGTTAGAAATCTGCAGCAATACAAATTATGTGGTTCTTGGTGTTGTTCTTGGTTGCTTTGACAATGCCAAGACCCAAAGCAGATGCACAAGATGGAGAAAGAAGATGGTGAAATGGAAGAGTAGAAGTGCGGAAGCCATGAAAGGAATAATTATGGCTCTGATACCATGTTAAAATGGTAGAGCCATTCATGAATCTTGATAAAGCAAGAAAGAAAGAATGAGAAAATCCATAAAAAGAAAGCTTATTGATGAATCAAGAAGTATGAGAGAAAATTAAGAATGAGAAAATGAAAACTTTCTATATTGAATTGAGTTACAAGGAATAAGGGAATCGCCATTTTTATACTACAATGTCCAACTAATATCTAACTTGTTAATCGATTAATTAAACTCTTAATCGATTAACAAAAACAATATTACAACTAACAAATTAAAATCGACTAACAACTTTAACATAGTTCACACTTTAAATTTAATGTTCGTTTTTCTAGTGTTTTGGTTCCATATTCTCTTTTGTAGCGATCATAACCATTGAACATTTGGGTTCACATAGATGCCTAATAATTGTGTAATTTATGTGGTGTTCGTAACTAGAAAATAAATTATTACTGCTAAATTTGCAGGTTAACACACCCGTTGAGATTACATTTCATGAAGAAAAGGTGTCTCCCTAAGTCTTTATACCCCACATAATTGAATAAATAAGCTAATCTGTTCAATTCCATTCCATTTTTTTTTATCAATTTCTTTCCATTCTAATATATGTAACTTTATATTAAGAAGGGTTTATATCATGAGGCGTGTATGAAAGATGTCTCATAAGTGCTAAACACTAATTTATTTTGAGATGTAAATATTATATTAGAGTTTTGTCTTTAACAATAAAACTTTCATTTTCTTAACATGATAAGTAATGAACTCCAAACATTATCATGGTTAAGAAACTTGATCATCTACTAATCATATTAAGACTTATTGGTTGTTTCTGTCTTAACTCTATGAAGCTAATTTTTTATTGTGGTTTCATATACCACATATAAATTCTTTCCAATCTATTTATTTACTTATTTTTCATCATAGCTTTGCCATTCTAAAAGATGTCAAACTTTGGATTAAGAAGAGTTTTACATTATTATAATTCATTTCATTTTGTTTTGATTACATCTTAAATTGTTTTGGTATCAATATGTCATTTCAATATGATAAAGAACTATTTTTTTTATGTAAGACCAGGATAATTGTCTTTTTCAACAAGTAATATTTTTGAAAAAAAAAACATTAGTATTTTTTGTTTTTCACATGTATCCTCGCACTGGAGATAATCTTGTTTGAGCCGGGAATATCCACAGGTATGTTAGGCTAACTCTCTCAGTGAATATTTTTTCTATCCACAAGACTCGAACTTGAAACACTGCTTAAGGGAAATTAAATATGTACCATTTGAACCAACACACTTGTTATAAATGACATTATCATTTGATCTTATAAGATATTTAAAGATAAAGTAAAATTTTATATCAGTAAAGTAACTCATTATTGGTATATGTACTATATTATAGTTGAACTTAATAAATTGAAAATAGACTACCTTTCATTTTCAAAATGTAGATCGAAAATAAGTTAGATTATTACAAGATCTCCTACTATCATTATTATTAACAAAAATTATTACTTTTACATAATTACTTGAAGAATCATTTTAGTGAATATGACAATACACAATTAAATGGACTGTACATGATAATATCATATTAACTTTAAATTCTAAAATTGTTTATGACAATGGGCCAATATAATTGGTTAACTTCTTAACCATGATATCAAATATCAAATATTCATTTCATATTGCAGGTATAGAAAAAAATTAGTCTTAGTAGGGTATTAATTAAATACATCCTTGATGAAATTATAAATTAAATCGTTCCCTAATAATTGTGATACCAAATTATTAAAACAATTACTAATATTTTTACTCTTTAAACATATTCTCTTAACGCTAGAGTAACTGGTTTGGTTTAAACTACAATAGTGGTGAAACCAAACTGAACTACAAAATATGTTTCAGTTCAATTTCGCAGTTCAGTTCAATTATTTTTTAAGGAATCATTTATATTCGGTTCAGTTTATTGTTTTAAAAATTTAGCAACCGTTGGAACTGCAACCAGATATTAAAGAAATAGATGCTTTGGAAAGATGTTATATTGTTGTTTAAATTCTTCAACTAATTTTGTGGCATAAATTATAAATTTTGTGTGAATTGTAGTGTTATATATGTTAGTAAATTACTATTATATTAGTGTTATATATATTATTACTTACAAAATTATTTCTTAGTGTCTTCATGATTAAGAACATATCTTCTAACTTTTGTGATATTAAGTTTGAAACTAACATATACCATAAATTGTCATAAATGTATTGTTATATACTTTATTAGTTGTAAATTATAAAATTATATATCCAACTATTATATATGTTACTAATCGTGAATTATATTATTATATATATATATTACTAATTGTAAATTGTATTATTATATAATAATCATTCGTTTTTTTCTCATAAATTATATATATTACCAATAAAAGTTTTAATTTTTAACTAACTTTATATGATTCATGTTTTTGTTATAATAATATTAATGTTTTGTATTTTATGGACAAACAATGTTTCTCACGTTACATTTTGAACTTCCAATTAATGTGAGATTTCCTTTAAAAAATTTAATTGAGCCATTACATTACATCGTGGATTATATTTTTTCTCACATTATATTACATTCTAAACCATTCAAGAACGGTTTGGTTCAGTTCCTATAGTTAAATTTGCGATTAATTGAACTGAACTGAACCATGTGTTTTTGTTTGGTTTACTCATTAAAATGCACCTAACCGAATTAAATTTTTACACTCCTAACTAGAGATTTAGAGTACGAATGAAGATCACATGTCTTAAAGCCTGTCCTTATTTCCTGGTCCTGGACCAATCAAATTTTAGCAAATAATATAAAAATGTAATTTTTTATTTTTTTTAAAAATATTTTAATTCATGTAGCAATTGGTTGGGACATGTGATATTTGTCAAGTATAAATCATATCGCAGATGAAATTAAGAAAATGAAAGAGAAAACTCAGTTAATTAGGTGTGGAAGTTGCCTATTTATCTGGCTGGAACCTAAACTCATAACTACCAAATCTAAAATAGCACAAATAATAACTACCCTCTCCCACATTCTCTGTAATTAATAATTAATTGTTTTCACCTTAAAAAAGAAAAAGAAATCCTAAAACAGAAATCTCTATAGAGAGAAATTGACCTGGTTATCTTAAGAGGAAGAAGAAGAAAGGGGGACAAAAAAAAATCACTGACCTTCTTTGTGAGAACCCTTTTCTTCTTCATCATCTTAAATTCTCTTTCTCTCTCTCTCTATAACAATATTTATTACCTCATCATAATTAACATAAAAACAATTAACAAACACAACACTCTTTCTTTCTAATAGAACAAACCCAAAAAAAAATGACTCTGTATTTTGTTTACATTCTTCTCAATACATCATCATCATCATATCATAATAATCATGCCTTCTTAAAATAACAATTGAAGAAGGAACACATTTCATTTCCAAATAATAAAATTTTATCTTCTTTCTTAAAACAAATACAACACCATGCGCTGGTTACCCACTCTTTCTAAGAGGTCCAGGAAGTCACCTCCAAGGAGATGGCAAAATGATGCCGAGGAAGACGCGACCACAGCCGCGCCTTCCCCGACATCCATTCGCTCATTTGCTTCTGTTGTGCCTCAGCCGCTTCCCTTGCCCGAGTTGTCATCATCCGCCCCAACATCAACGTTGCTTCGCCAGCAGAGAGATTGGGATTGTCGTCTTCCCTCGCCTAAGGACTTGCCTAGCCCCACGGGTGTAGCTGGCTTCCGTAGTTTAGAGGAACGTGATGCCACCGTGGTTGATGGTGCAGCCACCACTGGGTTTCGAATGAGGAGGTAATTTTGTTGTTGTTCAATTTTGTTTATGTTATACGGATTTGGATCCTCTCTGGCACCTGCTGCTCGAACCATGATCCACGTGGGGATGATGTGTATCGTGAACCTTCTTAATTACACATCATCATACACGGAGAATGGTGTATGAAAGAGTTTCAACAATTGCTGGAGAGGATCCAAATCCATATTATACATTACTTGATGTTTGTATTGTTTCTTAATCAATCCCTATATTCAATTTTGTTTTTTCTTTTCATTTTCTAGATTCCTAGTTGCATGTCCATGCAGATAGGATCATAGGATATACTATTTATGCATTGATTATTTGCACTATAAACACTTTGTTCAGATTATTGTTCAGATTACTATATTGATTTAATTGAGTATTCAACTTCTCCGTGATTTTTGTGTAATGCTGAATGGGGTAATTTTTTTTTTGGAGAAAAATCACATTCAATCAAACAAATGTTAAAAAATTAGAAGAGTTTAATTTTGATGCAGTCTTAGTATAAGTTTTTTTATACTGTTAAAGAACTAGAATCACCTCATGTGAGACTTTGAAGATGGTTAATTATAAATCGTGAATCGGTTCTGATGAACTAGTTCGTGGGACGCAGGGGTATGAGCGAATTATGTAACTATGAGTCAAACATTTTTAATGATTTGAAAATCAATGATTGATTAATAGTGTCAAAATCATTTACACTAATGGCCTTGTTTGTTTTTGTCACATACATGTTCATGGAAGGGATTTCAGTTTACTTTACTGGAATTATGTTTTCTTGCTGCATATGCTGATCACCGGAGTTTGTTATCATTTTTTTCTCCTGAATTCCTGTTACAGTGTTTTTGCTAGCCAAGAGACAAGAAGGAATATGGAGCATGCTGAAAGTAGGTCATCAAGGATGGTGCATCAAGATCACGGCGGCTCTGAAAGCGCTCGAGATAACTACTTGGTCAGCGTCCCAGCTAGGAGTGCTTCAAGTAGCCCTTTTGCCAGCCCACAGAAAACAGGAAATGGTGATTTTGTGCCATATTATTATGTGACTCCCAAAGGAAAACAATTCTGGTCTGCACCAGAGATGCCTACATCCGAAGCAGGGCAGCCACCTCCAGCCTTCTTTGATTTATTCGCATTAGGCGGTGAAACTTCCCCTCCCCATCAAAGTCCACCACAGATAAGAAGTCCGCAGCGACACCTTAGAAGCACAAGTGGACCTTCATCACCCATACATTCCATGTTATCCTTCGAGACTCCAGCAGCGCGTCGTGAAAGTAGTGTTCCTCTCAGTGTTCACCCCTTACCCTTGCCTCCCGGGGCAGCCTTACCTTCACCATCTGCTGCTGCAACCTCCTTTTCTCATGCCGCGGCCAAGTCAGAATCATTTCCGATGAAAAGCCAATGGCAAAAGGGGAAACTTATTGGGCGTGGTACATTTGGAAGTGTTTATGTTGCCACCAATAGGTATATGAAAGCTCAACAACCATTTTTTTTCTTCTCTTATCTCTCTATATATGTTCTGAAACAAATTTGGCTTCCTAACAGAGAAACTGGAGCATTATGTGCAATGAAGGAAGTAGAATTATATCCTGATGATCCAAAATCTGCCGAGTGTATAAAGCAATTAGAGCAGGTACTTGTTAGTTATTACTGTCAAACATATGCCGGATATTTAAAGAAGTTATGGTGTATATATTGTGTAAAATGTGCTATCTTTTGTGTTTGTGTTTTATGTGTTGGATGGAATTAACTCACTGAAGAAATCAGTGTTGCATGTCATTCTCAATTTCCTTGTGATAGTAATTTTCTTTGCAATCCTGGATGAGAATACAATTCCCTTTGCTTTCAATTCTCTTCTCACACATGATTGCTTGTGTCATTATAATTATATTTCTACTTAATTTTTTTGCTTCTGATATGTTTTGTCATGAAGCTTCTGCTAACAAATGCTGCCGCTATAAAGTTGCAATACTTGAATATTGAAAATATTTTCCATTTAGACTGATTAGAAGCTCAGCACAGATTAATCGGTCAATTATTTTCCAGTTAGCTTTTTACTGCGCTTTGTTCCCGTGACATACAGTTTGCAGCCACGGTTCCTAGATTTTGTTCCAATGTCCATTATACTTTATGAAGCTGCATCATATTTTTAATGCTTGGTTATATGTTTTGTATACCCCTATTGGATTATGAAGATTTGTTATGTTCTTTGTCATCTTTACCTATCCTATTTATACCTTCTTTTCAGGAAATTAAAGTACTTAGTCATCTGAAACATCCAAACATTGTGCAGTATTTTGGTAGTGAAATAGTAAGCAATCTTCTAGCTCATTATTAAGTTCACCAGATTAAAAATTATGATTTATTTCTTTAATTAATAGCCTCAAAACGTTCTAATATCTTTGGGTTGTGTGTTTGCAGGTTGAAGACCGGTTTTACATTTATCTAGAATATGTACATCCTGGTTCAATTAATAAGTACATCCGAGACCATTGTGGAGCTATGACAGAAAGTGTCATTCGGAATTTTACTCGCCATATACTTTCGGGGTTGGCTTACTTACATAGCAAAAAAACAATTCATAGGTACAGTCACATGTTTGATATGTTTCATAGCTTGAGTTCAAAAGCTATGGACAGATATATTTGCATCTACTTATTTTTGAGTAAAATACAGTTTGGATTATGTGTTTTTTTTAACCTTTTCTTGTAGGGACATCAAAGGAGCTAACTTGCTTGTCGATTCCGCCGGAGTTGTTAAGCTTGCTGATTTCGGGATGGCCAAACATGTGAGCAGCCTCCCTCTCTCTATAATATGCTTTACACTTTACTGTCTCAGTCCATGTGTTATGGTCTTACGGAGAAAATGGTTCTCTAATTTCATTGATTCTGATTATAAATATTGAAAAACTCTCAAAGAAAGAATTGGCCTAGAAACACAGGCTGAAGTGGAAGGTCTCTAACTTATTGGTTTAAAAATTCCTTGCTCATGGTTGAAATCTGCAATATTTTCACCCCTTAAACAAGATTCAGTTGTTTCTGAATAAACTCGTTGCAAATATCTGGCACTTCATCTGTTCATTTTCATTGATTGAATATATACTTATGTGTTGTTTGAAATTATGTGCTTCTTTAGGTTTGATCTGTACATTTGTTTGATTGCTTACTGACACAGAATAATTTATCTGTAAATTTTTCTCTTGATGTGATCTAATATTCCTTATACTCCGTAACTTCGGATATCTATTTCTGCAGCTAACTGGATATGAAGCTGAACTATCTTTGAGGGGAAGTCCAAATTGGATGGCTCCTGAGGTATAATTTTACTCTTCATTTTTATGTGTTGTATCATACATTCCTTACTCACTTAAATTCTCCTACAGCTTATGCAGGCTGTGATGCAAAGGGATAACAGCTCTGATCTAGCTTTTGCTATTGATATTTGGAGCTTGGGTTGTACGATCATTGAAATGTTCACCGGAAAACCTCCATGGAGCGAGTATGAAGGAGTAAGCACCTTTAGACAAATTCTCTCTTTTCAATTTATTGTTCACAGGCCACTCCAGTAAGCATAGTGTATAGATTCCTCATAGTTAATAGATCCCAAATAGTAGTTCAACAATATTATTTTAGGCTTTGATAACATTGAGAACTTCTTATAACATGCTTCTGTCACATGAGAAGCTGAAGTTTTTAATGGAAGGCAATACATCTATGTTTTACTTATTGTGTTAAGGAAAATACTTGTTCTTCCTTTCGAGAAGGGAGGATTAGGAAAATCCTATTGATTGCAATTTTCTCCCGACCCCCAGGAAATAGTATGGATCAGTTTTGTAACAAATAACAATGCATACACATGGAATTAAACAAATGCTACATTGAATTCTGTCATTTTTCTTGTTTGTGTTTCAGATAAGGTGTAGCATTGCTCATTTGCGTTTTGCTTGTGACACCTTAAAGCATCTTTATGCAACCTTTTCCGTTTTTCCTGTGGTTTCACTATAATTCACACACACTATTCAGGTCCTTCATTTCTTAACTTCCTTAAATTCTCATCTAATTGTGCAGGCTGCAGCTATGTTTAAGGTTATGAGGGATAGCCCTCCTATACCTGAAACATTGTCATGCGACGGTAAAGATTTTCTGAGGTGCTGCTTTAAAAGAAATCCAGCGGAGCGGCCAAGTGCTGCAATGTTACTCGAACATCGATTTTTGAAAAACTCACAGCAGCCAGATGTTTCATCCTCTACACAGTTGTATAATGGAACAAGCTTCATGGTAAATATAATTGTTCATCGCCTCCTTAATATTTCCGAAACCATACTGTTTGACAATAAAAATTTCTTATTTTGGCAGGATAAAACACATAGTTCTAGAGCACTATCTATAAATAAATCCGACCCCATGTCTATCCCTTGTGCGAAGATTGCAAAGGTTAAAGCTGCTGAGAGGCGAGGATTTCTCGTTCCTTCCTTGGATATCCTCCCTTCATATTGGGACCAATGATTCCATCCATTTCTAAGTCTTGTATATAGCCTTGCGCGATTTCTATTTCTTCGCCGAAATTGGGCATAGCAATGGAATGTGCTCCATCTCCTCCCTCTTTTCTTGAAGCACTTTCTACTTCAATCTACATATGGCTCACAACACTCGTACACACATGGTCCAAAACATTGTGATTTTCTGTAATTGTATCAGAAGAGAGTTTAGTATTTTCAAATGAACGCACCGAGGGTAGTTTTTGTTTATTATGCTAATGAATGAGGGCCATTGTTGTACAATAGTTTAATGGACATTCTTGTAGGTGAGTTGCATAGTTGCTGTCATAGGTTCTTTGAAAGTGAAGAGCTTATTTGGTCTGGAAGTTATGCTGAAGGAGAATCTAGCAGCAATTTGTTGTATAATATTGTACTAACTTACAGTGTTTCAGTAAGTTAGCAAGTTTTTCTAAAGTGCATATTTCCACCTGCATTTACATTAAGATCAAAGTTATGTACATATTATTATGTGATTGCAAATTGTGTGGATTAAATTACTGAGTAATTTAACTAAATCATAACAGTCAATACAAGATAGAACAAATATTCACGAGAGCAACATTGGTTGGGACTACAAGGCATTAATCTAGTTAGGTAAGGTCTCAATGTATTCTAGATAGACCAAAAAGTCAAATTTTCGATTACGTGAGAGTGAAATTTGTTCAGAAGGGTACTCATGCACTATGAAAGAGATTAGTTCCTTACATATGGTAAGGGATACCTTGATTATACCAAAAGAGTGTTCCAGTCTAAAAATTATATTAAAACCTAATCCATTGAGGTCCTATTATAGATGTACAAATTGGGTCTTAGTTCAAAAATGTTGTTGGAGATATTTGAAATATGTTATTGTGTTAGTCTCACATTGTCTAGTATTAAAATAAAGTAGAGTATCAATGTTTTATATTGGACTTAGGTCCCTTGTTATTAAGTGCACCAGATAGAAGCACCAAACAGAAACACCCCATGGACCCAAGGGCACATGGGTGTGCTAGGCCTTCTAATCCTTATTCTCTAATAATATCTTGATAGCCGCTCAACGCTCCCGGGGATGTGGACAAAATTGGCCGAACCCCGTTATCAAATTCTCTTGTTTCGTCTCTTGTATTTATTCTATGCACTTTATTTGATTGTTTGTGGCCAACGTTGTGCAATGATTTGATATGGTTGTAAGTGAATTGAGGAATCCAATCAAGAATTCAACAATTCCAAGAATAAGAAGTAGAAATTCTTTGAAGAAGAAGAACTTGAACTATCTTATTGAGTGAATCAAGAATTACAAGAAGAGTGTATTTTTAGAATGAATGTCAATGAATATTTAGTAACTTGCTTCACAAGTTACTTATACAAGTTCAACAAACAAAACTAACAAAACTAACTTTCCCTCCAAATTCTCTTCTAACTACCTAATTGAATTGCAATTCTATCCTTACAATAATGCCTCTAACATTGCCCCCTTCTTAGAAGCATTCTTGTCCTAAAGAATGAAAGTGAGGAAATTGTCTACATAGATCAAAATAAAACTCCCATATAGCATCTTTAGGTAATTGGTGCTTCCATTGAACTAAGACCTTTGTGATAGCTTTTCCCTTTCTCTTCACTATAGTTCTGTCCAAAATGGCCTCAGGTTCTCTATCCACAGTGCCCTCTGTTATGCTTGCAGGAATTGATGTTGAAACAACTGCTTGACCAATATGCTTCTTTAACTGGGAGACATGGAACATATTGTGCACTCTCGAATGATCTGGTAGTTGCAACTTGTAGGCTACATCTCCTACTTTGCATAATACTACAAAGGGTCCAAAATATTTAGGAGACAGTTTTTCATTCCTTCTTGCAGCCATTGATATCTTCCTATAGGATTGAAGTTTGACATAGACTAAGTCTCCCACCTGGAATTCCCTCTCACTCCTATGCTTATTAGTGTTAGATATCAGCGGTCTAGACACACCTAGAAGGGGGTTGAATATGTGTAGTGGTTATCAATTACCGCTTTTCGCACCAAAACCCAGTTCTAGAAAACAACCCATGTAATCGATTAACCAATGGACTTAATTGATTAACACGTAACAGAAACAAAATTACTAGATTAGCTTCTTGCATAGTTATTTGCCAACAAACAAGTAGAGATACATCAGATATTTTTATGCACAATTAACAAGGATATGACAAAGTATTAGTATGCAAAATATAAGCTTCAAACACGAATTAATACAGTTTGAATTATAAAAAGAGATTGAGAGAGAACAACTTGCACAAATGGATTTTTATCCTGGTTCTTTTGCGAGTCCACTTGCAAACTACATCCAGGCCTCCCCTTCTGATCTTGGGAGATTTCTCTTCACTATATTGAAAACTTTATATTGTCACATACACCAATTCAATTACAAGACTCTATACGCTTCTTTCTCGAATTTCAAGAACCTCTAACCTTGGTTTGACTATCCCTATCGCCTGAGAAAACATTTCTCGCGATCCAGCCCCAACCAAGATCCTCGCTCTAAATTCAAGACCTCCAAGCGTTGGTGAAGATTCACTCAATCTCAATGGTGGTAAGACACCATGAGACAAAACCCAAAGTACAAAACAGTAACAAAAACAGAGTTTTACTAAGCACTAATATACTCAAATTACAACAATGAAAACTCAAAGATTAACCCATACTCAAGTAACACAAGCCATCATGAATGTACGCGAGTTAATACACAATACATAAAATACATAATCTTTCTCAAAATCTCTAAAAAGAATGCACGAACATGCAAGAAAGAATGAATGAGATTAAGCACATGAAAACAACATGCAATACATCATGAACAAAATCAACTAAGCATGTTAATCTCTCTTTCTCACACATGCATATCTCATCTGCCTATAATGTAGTAAATCACGAAAAATATGCTCTCTAATAGTTTCTAAACAATAATATGCAATGCTACACGTTTTTACAATTTGCTAGAACTTATATAAAACAGGTTTGACTCTACAAACTGTTATTTTCAATTACACAGTTAAAACAAAAAACAGTTAAAACAGAAAACAGACACGTTAGTCGATTAACCAGCAAATAACAATATGTGATTAAATGGTAAACTACTTATATGTTATGATTGACTCCTATACATGTTTTAGCAGTTATGTTATGTCTAATATGCACATATAACATGTATGGTTAATGCATGAACATATAACAAACTAGATGATATGCCTCATGAATATGATATGACAATATTAATGATTTGTGAGACTTGCATCTAGGTTTACCTAACCTATACTCATTAACTAAAGCACACATCCCAGACTACTTAGAAATATAACTCTATTGATATCACTTAGTCTAGATATGACCAATGAGATCTAGGCATGTTGATTGTGTGAATGATATTTACAAAATATCAGAATTCACGGTTAAGCATATAAACGTTGTGAATGATTTTTTTGTGAAGATGTCCTTTGGTTTAGTGGTTGCACCTTTAGGCATTGAACTTTCGATCCTTTGCTTCGTCATTTTTGAGTTCACGTTTTTATTTAATGCATAGAAATAAAAATGAAGAGATGCATCCATTGAGATTTGAACCAAGGACACACAGTTTAGCAAGCATTATAGCTTCTGCTAGGCTATCACACATGTTTGGTTATTTATTGTACCGTTACAATACATAACCTTTTCGTTCACGCATACAGAATTCTAAAGACACTTCTTTTCCTCAAGTGATATGAACTTCTCTATAAATAGAGACACTTGAAAACATAATCAATAATCCGAATTTTCTCATCCAAGAAATCATCCTCCATTTCTCTAATTCATGAGAGAAGTGTAGGAAACATAAGTTTGTAAACTATTATTGAAAGATACACTTGTTGTGTTTGTGCAAAACATATCAAGGTTTTCCAACGTATCCTGAAGGGGATTCGCTGTTCATTCCATTTGCATCCAATATACTTAAATTGGTGGGGGCGAATCGAACCTAAAGGTTAGTGTGGTAACACACGCTTTGGAGGTTTTTACGTGCATATCCATCAACCATTTGTTTGTTCAAGTGTTGCAGCATCTTCCCAAGAATTCAAGTTTTCTCACAGATTATTGAGTCATCTTCAAGCTTTTACTAACTCCTTGTCTTCATCAAAATATAGGCAAAACATTTCTAGTGCAATCCTTGGCACTTTGCACTTTCAATCTTTCCCTTTTTGATGATGACAAACACCACATCAAATACCACATTAAATTTGATGAAATAGCTTGACGATGTTGTACATTTGCATAGCGGTTGTGAATTTCAAAGTTGAAGCACTTGCTCTCCCCCTTAGGTAAGCAATGATTATTGCGGAAGCTATTTTACAACATGCAAATACATCAAACACAACAAGCAACCTTTCTCCTTCTTTTGACATTATCAAAAAGATACAAATATTCAATTCTAGTCAAAAGTCAGAAGAGTTATATGGTTAAGACAGACTGTAATTAATCAATTAATTTTGGGCGTTTAATTAATCAACCAACTGACAAAACTGATTTATTGGCATGAAAGGCTATGCGAAGTCAAATTAAACATTGAATGATTAAGCAGTGATATAATTGAACAATAAACAACAAGCTTAATCAATCAATAGGAGTACATACACCAAATATGATCAAGGTCCATTAAACATAAATCCATACTATTTACGACATAATTAACCATTAAGCGTGAAATAAACAATTTGAAAACATTTAGGCATTACTTCCAATTGTAAAATAGCAAAGTAAAATTGAGCATAATACCAACACAAGTTTAGCAGAAGGTAAGTAGTTAGCTATTACAATCCATATGCAAAAGCAAAATAGAAAATAAGTTCTTAAAAGGAAGGCAAGGTTCAACATAAACCATAAACTAGGAAGGATAAACCTAAGGATCTAAGGTCTCCTAATTAGGCATGAGATGGAGGGTCGTTATCGTTAGGAATGAACCACCCTTGATGAGGGTGCTCAACTTGTTGAACTCAACACACAACCTCTTGCTTTGTGAATTAGCAGTTGTCTGAACGAAGTTCCTCAAGGATTGATAATAGTTATCTATGTAAGCAATCTGACGCTCATCAAAGTTCTCTAAATCAGTATGGTATGAATCTTTCAAAGACTGGAAATGAAGATCCATCCTGTTGTTAAATCGTTGTTCCATAGCATCCAAGAGAGCTTGTCCAAAGACTGGTTCTTGTGTTGCATTTCCAGAAGACTCCCCTGAGTTGTAGATTCTGCTCATGTGTTTCATCTTGATCATCCTCACCAGATGGGTCGAGGTTCACAATGTTGAAATCCTCATGGTATTTCCAAGTGTTGCCATACTTGTAGATGCCCATCTTGTGAATGAAACTTTCACTAATCAAGTGATCTTTATCAAAATACTCTATAACAATAGTCTTAGAAACATCAATATTCAGATAGTCAATGATGCGCGAGATGAAAATATTGTAGGGAAGCAACTTTGATTGCGATCTAGAGACACTGTACATGACCTTCAAGATCTCTTCAGGCCAATTAATCATCATATTTTCCTTGACGGCATACATGAACCTTAAATCATTCACAGTAGGTTGTGCATGATTTCTATTCCTCTGAATCATATGTATACAATCAGATAGTGCATGAGCCTATTCTCTACAGATAATGACCCAACTTTTTTCAATTCACCTTGAACATACAATTGAGGTTTCCTCAAACACGACTTATACACTTCAGCAACATCAAAAGGGTTCTTAACCCAATCACAATCTCCTAAACTAGCACCATTTGTCGATAATCCATCCACATTCATGAATATGTCATCACTCAGCTTAAATAATTTTCCAGTTATCATAGACCAATACTTCCCATCCTTGTATCTAAAACTAGCATAGTATTCCCTAACTAGAGCAGGGTAAATGTTACCTTTCAATTCCAAAAAGGGGACAACCCCTTGTGCTTGCAATCCATGCGGAAAATCGAAGTTTTGTTCCGCTAACCAAGTTAAGTTTGCATACGTTATGTACGTAGGCCTTCTTCCCTGAAACTTGAGCAACCGAGTCTCTTGCAAAATCAGAGAGTAATATGGGTCTTCACGGTCATGCCTCACTTGTTGATTCGAAGATGCAGATTTTGGAACACGTGGTGGACATTGAGCAGTTGTCTTAATCCTTTTTGTACGACCTCTATCCATTTGCAGCTGAAAATCGAGTCGATTTGAAGGTTTAATGAAGGATATACAGAAAACCTATCTTAGGGTTTGAAATTGGGGGTAAACGGATTTTTTTGAAAATCAATGATGGAGAAGAAAGTTTATGGAGTGGAACGGGGTTGGAGTATTCAGATTTAGGCTAGGTTAAAGCTTAGGATTGATATTGAACTTTCTCCTTTGAGATTTGAGAGAAAAGAGGATGAGGGAGGTTTTGAAAAATGCTAAGAAATGCTTCTGTTTCTATTTAACTGGTGTCGTTAATCGATTAACTACCAGACTTAATCGATTAAACCAAGTTAAAAACAAGTTTTTAATAAAATGTGCCCAGACAATCGATTAAATAAGGCCTTAATCGATTAAATAACATCATATTTATAAAATCAAGAGCATTTTGGATGTTTAAAAAACATGCCAAGATTTCTACCTTATAGAAGACAATATTGAGCAGTCACATATATACATAGAGCTTATTTATAGAATCATGGATCATATAAGGAATAACAGCATTCAATATATTTTCATTTTGAAGCATACAAGGCAAATAATCATGCAAGGCAATAACATAAACTCAATCAAGATATTTCTCATCAAGGATTCCTAGTTCTCTTCGAAGAACATAGAAGGTATCTCGTGAGAGGGGCTTGGTGAAAATATCCACTAATTCCTTAGAGGTTTCTACGAATTCTAGCACACAATCGCCATTTTGCACATGATCACGTAAAAAATGATGCTTAATATCTATATGCTTGGGTCTCGAATGCAAAACAGAATTCTTGGAAAGGTTGATGGCACTCATATTATCACACTTAATGGGGATCTTTTCTAGTTTACGCCCAAATTCCTTCAGTTGCTGCTTCATCCAAAGAATTTGAGCGCAACACACTTTTGCGATGGACAAAGTAACGCATGCTTGCTTTTTGCTGTGCCATGCCAATAAGGAAATATCTAATAGATGACAAGTCCCACTAGTTCTCTTTTGATCCAACTTACACCCAGCAAATGAGTGAACATGTTTAGGTTGTTTTGCATTTGATTGGATATGCACATAAACACTTAACAAGAAATATAAACTAAGTATTAACGAATTCTTAAGGAGACAAAATCATTTTGAATGATGAAAGTATTTCTCAATTTCTTATGTATTTGAACTACTTAGACAAATTCTTATGTTTTACTTTGATTAACTTCAAATACCAAGGTCTGAAATCCTCCTTTTAGTGTATGTCCTAAAATGGTAGAATGATGATCACTTATATTCACTAATAAACAATATTACGTCCACAAAGAGACTAGGTTGTCACACCCTAATCTTGGCTACTCTAGTATTGAAGTAGTAATGAATATAAGATCTTAAGAAAAGCATGCTTAAATTGGCAAATAAACAAAGTAGTACAACTACTTCTCAGTTTATTTGTTAAGTGTTTGAGACAAGTAATTTTTCATGACTTGAAATCGGTTTTTAGGTGATCAATCTAAAAAGAGCATTAAGAACTTCTCAAACAAATAAAATTAACCAAAACACCAACTTGAATTATTAAAATTCAAATTTAGAATAAAAGAAGAAGAAGAAATACATAATCAACCTTCAAATGAAATTGTTAGGAGCATGAGCCATCCATCCAAGGATTGGATGCTTTAAGTTCCAAATGAGATTACAAAATGAATTTTTTCATCTCATTTGCCTTCTCATTTGTCCTCTTGAATTATAAACAAAAAACTATAAAAGTTAATTACAAAAAGCTCCTATGAACCGAGCTTTCAAGCTAAGAAATAAGAAGAGAGAATTGTGGGAAGATCCTCAAGGGAATAGATTATATCATTTGTGAAGGAAATGCCTTCCTATTTATAGAGTTCCCTGCCACCGCTGAGCTGCTTGTTTGCAACACTCAACAACTGACTAAAACCTTCAGCATGGGTTTGGTCACCTCCTTAAGCTTGATTCACCAAGGCTAGTTGTGAGCTATGAGACCAGCTACGGTGAGCTACTCCTGAAAAGCCTATGGTGGACTACTTGAAGTGAGGTCACGCATGACTTCATGGTTTCTTGATGGCTAAGTTAACTCTGGGTGCACATTGCTGAGCACACATGTGGCACCGCTAAGCTGCCTGCTTGAGCATCTTTAACCGTGCTGACTGAGACGTGGCTTGGTGCTTGCTGACCTGGTCAGATGTCTAGTTCACCGCTGAGCTGCCTGCTTGAGCAGCTTGGGCGTGTGTCAGGCTTGTGTCTGACCGTGCCAAGAATACATGCTTTTGTTTATAAAAAATGTGTAACAATTTATTTAAGTAAATATTTTTGTAACCAAAAAGTGTTTTTTGCACACAAGTTCAAAATTGGAACTTTTTAGAGGGTAAGTGTTTCATTCAATTTTTCAATCATTTGTTTGTAGTAATTTGAACTTGTTCTTTGTCCCACCTATTCTCTTAAATTGCATAAATAATCAAAGACCACTAAGGTTTTTATTTTGGTTGTAATGAGGCTTGGTTTGGATAATGGTTTTTCTAAATATTCAATGCTAAGTTAAAAAGAGAGCATTTTTGAAAATTTTCTCAATGAAGCACTTTACCCTTCTTTTCTCCATTAATTCTTTTACCAACATCTTTAACTTTTGAACCTTGGCTTCTATTTTTCTCAATCTCTTTTGGTTTTCTTTTTCATTTTGTAAAGAGATTGAGTTTTTTTCTTGCTTTCTTGTTAAGAAGCAAAATCCACCAATTTTCTCCCCAACTTAATTCTTTCAAACTATTCTTTAAAATTTAATGATCTCTTTAGAACATTGTTTTTTCAAATTCGGTTTCATGGGGTATTTTGAAAAATTATTTCACTTGTTTGGCTCAAAGGGGCTTATCAAAGGATGATCCTAATTGGAGTTGGACTTTTTGGCCTTTCGTTCAACTAATATAGGAACATGCCTTGATCATTTCTTATCATTTTTATGCAATTAAGAGATTTAAAGACTCAAACAAGTTTAATCAGAAAAATCAAATGTTGATTCTCACTTTGATTCTCATGTGTGTTTGTCTCACTCCCTCACTTGGTTTGGTTTTACACTTTTTTGATTTAAAAGATATTTGCGAAGATCTTGTTACACAAAATTGAATTTTCAATTTGCAAAAATTTCATGTTATGATATTATATGATGTTTTCACAAAAGTTTAGCATATATCTCATTTTGCTCACTCAAAGCTTAATTCAAAGTATGCTTCGCATTTTCTAATCATGTGATCATGTTTCAAGAATTTTGTTTAGCCATTTTGATTTTGATTTTGGTTTTGAATTTTTTTGAGTTTTTGAACAAACAAATTTACTTTTTACATATTTACACAATCTAAACAAGAAATTTTTAAATTACGTCAAGTTCTTGTCCCCCCTTTTTAAATGAAGGCTTGTCCTCAAGCCTTAAATTTTTTTGGGACTTACTTGATGTGATTTAAAAATTGCTTTGTTTTCAAAATAAAAATGCTAACAAAGATCATAACATAGATTAAAGCATAATAGCAAATGACATAAAGTTCAAAAAGAAATGCAATATAAAAATTGAAATTTAGGGAAAGAGCAAACCTGAAAAAGCTTTTCTATTCTTCATCATCTTCCTTCTCTTCTTCTTCACTTGTATCTTGCGACCTTCCTTCGGGCCATTTGGTTTTTGCCACAAATTCTTCATAAGATCCTCCCTTGAAATTGTACTTATTACCAAAAATGATATGCAAACTCTTATAAATGCCCTTAATCCCACGGTAGCATGCATTTTGTTGCAAGTTTTTGATTTGTTGTTCCCTCATTATGGCATCTACTTTAGAACTCATGGTCCTTCCGTAGCTAATTGGTTGCTTTGGGCCTAAGTCACCATACTTCTTGCTAAGCTCGGTTTGAGCTTGTGAGATAGTTTTTTCTTTGCAATAGTTGGTGACATAGACAACATTGATTGCAGATTTGAGGGCCATCAATTCATTGTAGGGTCCGGGCACATTTTGAAATTTACATAAGTCAGTAATAAAAGATGGAAGAATAATGGAAGGGATACCTTTGTTAATGCAATCCCAAATAGCATCGGAGATTACTACAACAATGTCTATGGAGTCTTCATCATAGATGGAGCTAATGAGTTTTGCTTTAGGAAGAGGAAGATCTGAGACATGTGATGAAGGCCAAATGTTGGAAAGTATGAAACTTGCCCAATTTTGGGTTTTTTGAGTCATGCAAAACTTGAAAATGGGCCCATACAGGTTGAGCTCCAAATCTTCCAAGCCTAAGCTCTTCTGGACATACTCTTCTTCGTGACTTTCTTCTTCACCCATGTAGGATGCATTAAGCTTTATTTGAAAATTACATAAGTCATGCTCCTCACTTGATGGATTCCATGGGTTCCCCAAGTACTCATTGATCATGTACTTGTTGTAGGAAACTTGGGTCCCATTCACCCAAGTGTAACGATTGCCCATTGTGTCACTTGAAGTGATTGAGTTGGCAAAAAATTGCTTTACAACATCGAAAAAAAACATTTTCTTTGGTTGAGCAATATTTTGCCAACCATACCTTTTTATCACAAAAAGAAAACCTCCAAAGTCATCCTCACTCAAGTTGATGACTTTTTCTAAAGTGATGGCATTCTTGAGTGTGATTTCCTTGAATTTTTATTTAGCATCTTTGGAGACAAATTTGGAGTTCTTGTCTTCCCTTGCAACTTCCTTTCCTCTCCTTGATGATCTCATAAATTCCTAAGAGAAGTCCATATTGTGCAAAAAACTCCAAAAAAGTTAGGAAATAAAGACATAAAATGTGCATGAGCATATAGATATTTTATGGATCAAGCCTCTTATACATTTTCTTGAAGAAAATTAAGTAAACAAAAATGAAGATTTATAAAATAAAAAATGTCTAAGAAGGAGAATACTTACATGATGAAGGTAAAAGAAAACTTTCAGAACTTGAGAGAAAATTTTTGTTTGATGTGATTTTGCAAAATGCTTTGGTGCTTTGTAATTCAAGAAAGGGTGTCTATATAGGGGTGGGAAGTCTCTAGTCAAGGGTCTTTGGTCAATGATTCTTGGTCAAAGATCAAGAAAAAAAAAATCCCCTTTTGAGGGATTTTTGGTTCCAAGGCACATGGCCTGGCAGACAGGCGCTGAGCACCTGGTCCCCCACGCTGGGCGGTGGGTTAGTGGCCAGGGCTTGACCGAGTTATGAGCCTTGACCGATAAGTGTTAACGGAAAAAGCTTCAGAAAAATGGTCTCCTCCTCAAATTTAGAGATGCCAGCAATCCCTACCAGCTCAGAATTTTGTGAGGTGGTTGTACGGATCTTCATGATCTAGACCAGCGAAAGGATTGGCATACCTAAGTTGTACCAACCCAGTTTTCATCTCTGGTGGCCTTTGAGTGTTTGAGGGTCTTCCTATTTTGATCATATTTCTGGGGGTAAAACTGACAAATCCACCAATGTTATTTTGATTTTCTGCCCTTGACTCATGATTCTTTGCCATTTCTGTTATTTCTTCTTAGATGATAGATTTTGCTTGACAAGCCCTTTTTTGTGCTTTTTTCTTCTATTTGAGTGTTTTCTCTATTTCGGGATCAAGAGAAAATTCAATTTGTTTGTTCCTGTTCATGCACAAGAAAGATTTTTTGTGTCTATTTTCCAAGAAAAGTTAGTAGACAAATAA